>NW_016814096.1:1247355-1288068 GCF_001698545.2 Rhinopithecus bieti
GATCTCAGCTCACTGCAAGCTCCGCCTCCCGGGTTTACGCCATTCTCCTGCCTCAGCCTCCCGAGTAGCTGGGACTACAGGCGCCCGCCACCTCGCCCGGCTAATTTTGTATTTTTTAGTAGAGACGGGGTTTCACCGTGTTAGCCAGGATGGTCTTGATCTCCTGACCTCGTGATCCGCCCGTCTCGGCCTCCCAAAGTGCTGGGATTACAGGCTTGAGCCACCGCGCCCGGCCCAAGTATTTCTATTTCCATGGCCTAGTCTACGGAAAATTCCTGAATGTGAAACAATCCATTTACAAGTGAGCTCTTCCTCAATTTTCTTGAAGAAAAAATATTAAAGGATTGCAAAAGGACTAAGTCTAATATTTTAGTTGTCAAAGGTACTTGTATTTATCAAATATTGTATATTTTAATGGGAAGGGAGGCCAAAATGAGCAAAACAGGAAACTTTGGGTAATTGAAGCCTCTAATTCTTGTGTCTTGTTTAATACTGATAGTTACTAGCATTGATTAATTGCTTTCCACATATCAGATGCTGTTTTAGGAGCCTTCTCTGTGTCAACTCACTCAGTAAAACAACTATAGGAGGTAGATTCTATCATAATCCCAATTTTGTGGGTATGGAAATTGAGACATGTGAAAGTTAATTAACTTGCCTACTAAGATTACTAACCAGGAAATAGCAGATCAGAGGTTTGAACTCAGAAAGACTGGTTCCTAACAACTAAGTCATGTTACATTTGGAACAATAGCTTTTACTTGTAGAATACATTCATCTGTCAGAGTTTCTCTCACGTGCCTAAGAGCACTGTGAGTGTTATTCTTATTTCTATTTTCTAGATGGCTCAGAGAGTGTGAATAATTTATGCAGGGTCACCCAGTTTGCCTGCAACAGTGCTTGGATGTGAACTAGGTCCTGACTTCTCAGAATATAGTGTTCTCTCTCCAGATATTTGCATAACACTTCACAGTTTACAGTACATTTCCACATTTGTTATGTTGTTAAATCCTCACAACAACCCTGTGAGGTAAACTATGAAAAATTTGAATGCTGTGCTGGCCAGATGTCGTTGGGTGACGCTAGCCACTGGAACAGATATACCCTGAAATCTCTGTCTTAGTAATGGAGGCTGAAAGTCCAAGATCAGGGTGCCAGCAGGGTTGGTTTCTGGTAAGGTCTCTCTCCCCACCTTATAGATCACTGCCTTCTTGCTGTGTGCTTACAAGGCATGTGTGCATGCAGAGAGAGACAGAGAGGGAGAGGGAGGGAAAGATATCTCTCTTTCTGTTATTCTAGGGCCATCCTGAAGGCCTTACCCTAGTATCCTAATCTAATTACTTCCAAAAGCCCCATCTCCTCATACCATCACATTGAAGAGTTAAGGCTTCAACGTATGCATTTTGGAAGGGCACAAATGTTCAGTTCCTAACAACACAGTGGGAGTTTATTTCTTACTCATGTACAGTCCAGTTAGTAATGGAGGTGATGTAGCTTTGCTCCATGTAGTCTTTCAGAGGCCCAGGCTGATGGAGATGCTGTCATCTTCATCCCATGGTTTCCAAGGGCACCCTGGACATTGACATGTGGATTCAAATGGGCAAAAGGAATGGCGGGTCACACAGGAGGTTTTGATGGACCAGACCCAGAAGTGGCATCTGTCTCTTCCAACTACATTCCATTGGCCAGGAAATTCCAAGAATTGGCATCTGGAAAATGTAGTCTAGCTGTGTGCTCAGGAATGAAGGAAAATGGGTTCTGTGAACGACTGCCAGAGTCCACTGCAACAGTTAATAAAAATGAAAAGATCAAACATTATTGGTTCTTGTTATATGCGAGGCACTCAATGATCTGGAAAATGTATAACCATTATTTCAATACAGTCTCATAATAATCTTTGAGATAGGTATTACTTCTTGCAGATGTAAGAATTCAGATGTATTAAGAGAAATTAGGTAACTCACTCAAGATTATATAGATTGATGGTAAATGAGAAGGTTTGAATTCAAACCCAGTCTTTCTGACTCTGGAGTTAACTCTTCATAACTACTCAATAAGTTTCGTATCTTCCCATGGCAAGTCAGGAGAGTGGGGTTCTAGTCCCACTTTTGCTATTAATAGTACAACACAGGACTTGAGTTATTGAGCAGTTGAGAACATTGGAGAGAACAGATTATCTTTCTCCTCTTATCCAAGGCCCCAGGCATGAAGGTTCTGAGTGTGGTATGGAAGTTGACAGAACTACTTTACCTACTTTTTATTTTTTACTTTTTTGAGACAGTATCTTCCTCTGTCACCCAGGCTGGAGTTCAGTGGTGCAATCTCAGCTCACTGCAACCTCCGCCCTCTGGGCTCAAGTGATCCTCCTACCTCGGCCTCCCAAGTAGCTGGGACCACAGGTGTGTGCCACCATGCCTGGCTATTTTTTGCATTTTCAGTAGAGATGAGGTTTCACCATGTTGCTGAGGCTGATCTGAAACTCCTGAGCTCAAACGATCCGCTCGCCTCAGCCTCCCAGAGTGCTGGGATTACAGGCATGAGCTACTGTGCCTGGCCCACTTTACTACTAATCAGCCAGCTTTTTCTAAATTCTACATCCATATAAATTAAAACAGATGTAAAATGCCTCCCCTCCCCACACCCATTACTCCTGGCACATTCTAGTTGCAGCTGCAGTTAGGAATGTTAGCAGGGACTCAGGTGCCTGCCTTTGCACTGACATTTAAAACCGTGCTTTCAAACTCTAAAATGCCCGTAAATTACCTGGGATCTTATCAAAATGCAAATTCTGCTTCAGTAGGTCTGAAGTGGGGCCTGAGAGTCTGCGTTTCTAACAAGACAACAGGTAATGCCCACCCTGCTGGTCCATCAACCACACTTTGCCTAGCAAGAATCTGCTACTTGTATAACAAATAGAATCAGCCTGTTCTTGCCTCTGTTTATTTTAGCACTTTGTTCCTATCTGTCATTCCTCTTACATTGCACTGTAGCTAATGGTATGAGTGTCTGTCTCCTCAACTAGACTCTGAGTTCCTTGAGGGCTGAGACCATTTATACTTGACAATTTTATGTCTGGCTTAGTGCCTGATTCATAAGTTGCCAAATCCGTGTGTTTGGAACAGATGACTAATGACTTCAAGTGCAGGTATAGTGAGAAGCCTCATGGAATCCTGGTCCTGAAGTACCATCAGGGGCATAGCACGTGTAGGGTGCTACGTGAAAACTGTGCTGGCCATCTGCAGCCACACAGGGCTTTCAGTCCCCTTCAGCACTGCGTGGTTCACATGGCACTACAGTATGATGCAAGACCAAAGAATAGGGGAATACATATGAAACTGTAGGGCTAACGTTAACTTGTTAGGGATTGTGGGAAGAAGGGGCTATGTACACAATCCATAGTGTATGCAAAAGAAGTTAGAGGCTATGAGAAGAAGGATCTTCCAGTTCATAACATTCCAACCAGCCAAGAGTGTCTAGTTGCATTTTCTATTAGGCTATTTTCCTGTATGTACCAGGTTTTGAATCTGGGAGTACTTTTGAAGCCCAAGCTAAAAACAAAAAATAAAACTAAAACATCCTTCCCAACAAATCCCATTTCATGTTTTAATTTTTCTATAGAAGAAGCTCTGTTTTCTCTGAGAAATCTGAATCTCTGAGGGCTGTAGCTGTCTGAAAACAGAATGGTGTCAGTTGTTCACTTTGTAAAGACATCCCTGACCACAAGCAATAGGACTTTCAGGATATCTAAGGCTGATGGAAGCCCCCTCCTCCACTCTGACCAGTGACAAACCACTACCGGGACAGAGAGGGCATAGCCATCAA
Source organism: Rhinopithecus bieti (assembly GCF_001698545.2). Classification (NCBI taxonomy): domain Eukaryota; kingdom Metazoa; phylum Chordata; class Mammalia; order Primates; family Cercopithecidae; genus Rhinopithecus; species Rhinopithecus bieti. Next base: position 1,251,178 of record NW_016814096.1, read on the forward strand.
GTGCTAGAAGAGAGAGCTGGTTTCTATCATAGTTCACATGCAGATAAGACCTATTTGTAGAGGGTGAGGTGTAGGGATGGGGTCAGAAGAGGTAAGGTGGAGAATATAGAGTTTCCACAGAGCTGTGGGGCTAAACCTTTTTGTGGGTTACCAACCCTCTCAAACATCTAATGGGACCTGTGACACCTCTGCCCAGGGAGACACATACATGCAAAATTTTGCTGCCAGGCGCGGTGGCTCATGCCTGTAATCCCAGCACTTTGAGAGGCCAAGGTGGACAGATCCCCTGAGGTCAGGAGTTCAAGACAAGTCTGGCCAACATGTTGAAACCTCATCTCTACCAAAAAATACAAAAATTAGCTAGGTATGGTGGTGCACATCTGTAATCCCACCTACTGGGGAGGCTGAGGCAGGAGAATCGCTTGAACCCGGATACAGAGGTTGCAGTTAGCCGAGATCATGCCACTGCACTCCAGGCTGGAAAACAGAGCAAGACTCTGTCTCAAAACCCCAAAAAGAACAATTTTGCTTATGATTTCAGTGAGTTCAGGGTGACCTTGAACCCTGGACTAAGAACCCCTGGAGTGAAGGGACGTGAAGACTAGGGTGTGGGTGGGATAGGGTAGGATTTAGAGAGGCTTTATCTTTCTCTGTCATCTGACTCCAAGTGGAATTTCACACAGGTAATAGTCATGGACGTGGTTCTACTTTTTGTTACTTAGGCTACTCAGAGGAAGCCCCTTGATTTCTTTTCAAACACTGAAACAATTTCCGAGACAATCAGAGATGTGAACAGCCGTGATAATTGTGCTGCATAGGTCACTGTTAGTTCTGCTTCTTTAGCGAGATTAGATTTATTATTGTCCCAGGCATGGGTACAATGTTTCCTATCAAAAGCTGTCCCACACATTCTCTTCATTATTCTGCCTGCCTGCAGTACTGTCATCAGATGAATATCAAATCATTTGGGTGGATAGTTCTCAGCGCTGTTTGGAGGACCTTTTTTTCTGCTTTGTTAACATTGGTATTCGCAGTACTAATGTGGAGGGAGGAGGGGGAGTGATACAGCTTATATTAGGGATCAGGAAAACACAGTGTTTTCCTTTAGTGTGATTCCATGCAGTTGTCATGATTTCTGATTTAAGGGTAGAAAAGACAGCATTCCTCGTTGTGTGACCTGCACCTCCACTTGATGATGATGACGATGGAAGGTCTTGGTCTTTCCCTTGTGGCTTGGCTCAGTGCAGCAGTGGTGAGTTTTCCATTTGAGCTGCAGCTGGGATGATGCCATGGTTTGAATCTGTCTCCCAAAAAGCATGCATTGGAAACTTAATCCCCAATGTAACACTGTTGGGAGGAGGGGCTCCCACCCTCATGAATGGATTAATGCCAATTATAAAAGAGCTTGAGGCTGAGAGTTGGATCTTTTGCTCTCTTGCCCCCTCCTTCCATCTTCTGCCATTGGGTGATGCAGCACAAAGGCCCTCACCAGATGCTGGCACCTTGATCTTGGACTTTCCAGCCTCCAGATCTGTAAGAAATAAATGTCTTTTCTTTATAAACTACCCAGTCTGTGGTGTTCCGTTATAGCAACACAGAACAGACTAAGACAGATGATGAGCTTGACTGCACATTTATGCTGTGCTGGGGGTATCTTACATCTATCGGTCTGTCGAAGAGGATGATCTTGCACACAAAATTCCGGAGTCATGTGAACTGTTTCCCATAGGGGAAAAAAGGGCGTACTTTTGTGTATCAACTAAAGTTTTGCTTTTGTATTTAGAAATAATGATGGAGAATTATTTTGGCTGCCTGACATCTCTTCCCTCCTAAGAGCACATCATTCTCCTTTTGAGGAACTACCTCTTCCCACAGTTCCACAGTTGGGAAAGGCTGGTAACCCAGTGCCCTGTCCTTCCCTAGCCAAGGGGCAGACTTGGGAATCAAACTAAGCTGATAGTACTATCACTCCCCTGGAATTTTAGCTTGATCATTGTGACCCAGGGACTGATGATGAGTGCAGTCATTGTTAACAGCAGATCCCCAGTGACAGCAGTCCTATCCCAGGGCAATTAAACCAGAATCTCAGAGGATGGGGTCAAGACATCAATCTTCTTTAAAAGCTTTAAAATCTCCCTTGGTGATTCCAGTGTGCAAGAAGGGTAGGACCACTGCCAGAGAGGCTGCTTCCAGAGCCTCCAGAACTGCCTTGGTTTCCATGTCTAATTTGCTATCCTTCTTGTTGATTCTATGGGTTCCTAAAAGCCTTCCTTGAAATGATCAGATTACTGAAGCTTATCACTGTTGATTTTGTTCTTTGTGACACATGACCGTAATATTGAAATGAAAAGCAATTTTATGGATATGTTTTACTCTGAACCCAATGCAAGAAAACCAAAACTTAATGGATTTGACAGCTTAAAGCCAATAAATATGCTTCCATCCTCATGGAAAGCCAAATCCACTCATGGAAGATAAGCCCATTTTACCACCAGCACAAAGAGTGGGGATTTGCATGGCCTTAGGAAAAATGTTTAAGAATCCCTGGAAGGCTTAAGGAAAAGGACTGTCTAAGTACCAACATATTCCTTTTTCTTTTCTAGACCTGCTAGAGATTATTTAACATGTAGCCAGATAGCTCCTTACTGGCAGCAAATGTGTAAATCAGGGACTTTGCAGATCCTCTTCAAAGAAGGTTGGCAACAGGAGGACTTTCTGGACCTTCAAAGAGTTTCCAAGTGCCTTAGATTTTCCAGTTGGCATCACAGGAGAGAAATTGCATTTTAGAGAATGAGGGTGCTAAGTGGCCAGTGAAATGGAAATTTTTCCCAAAGCCGATTTCATTTTGATTGTGTTGCAAATCCGGAAAAGAGCCAGTTTGGCTTGATGCTGCTTCCCAGGTGCATGGCTGAATTTCAGGCTCTGGACAGAGGTGCAGAGGCGTCTCATACAGCTTTTGTGTGAGAAGAAAGATTTGTCTTATGGTGGTCCATGCTGTGATTGATTTATTTGCATTTATGGTCGTATCAGTTGTAGTCAAATATTGAGGCAGAGTGATCTTAATAGGAAAGAAACGCGTTCTTTGTTAAGTGCTAAGACAGAAGAACTATACCTTTTTGTAAACAAGATTCACACACATCTAGGCCTTGGGAATTGTTGTCAAGTGTATTAACCTCCTTAGGCCACTTTCAGAGATCAGAAGTTAGAATGGCAATTGCCACTTTAATATTATTATTATTGTTATTTTGAGATGGAGCCTTGCTCTGTCACCCAGGCTGGAGTGCAGAGGTGCGATCTCTGCTCACTGCAACCTCTGCCTCCTGGGTTCAAGCAATTCTCCCTGCCTCAGCCTCCCAAGTAGCTGGGATTACAGGCTCCTGCTACCACACCTGGCTGATTTTTGTGGGTCTAGTAGAGATGGGGTTTTGCCATGTTCGCCAGGCTGGTCTCGAACTCCTGACCTCAGATGATCCACCTACCTCGGCCTCCCAAAGTGCTGGGATTACAGGCATGAGCCACCATGCCCAGCCACCACTTTAAAACTGCCAGATCTCTCTTCACCCACAGGCAAACAACCCTTATAGATATTATCAGGAAGTCCCGTGACTAAAGTAAGATGAGATGCTGAGGAGAGCCAGGCTACCTTAAATTGTGTGGTCAGGAAAGGCTTCTCGAAGAGGTGACATTGGAGCTACCGTGGGAGAGGTAAGGGGTAGTAGCTATGGGAAGATTTGAGGAAGAGATTCTAGACAGAAAGAACACCAGCTGCAAGGGTCTGTGGTGGGTAGAAATGAGGTTGGTGTGTTTAAGAAACCAAAAGAAAGTTACTGTGCCCAGAACATGATTTGCAAAGGGAAGAATTATACAAAGTAAGATGAGAAAGGAGGCAGGAGGAGTTAGATCACAAGGTCTTACGGTCACCATGGGAGCTTGGGTTTTATTTTATTGAGACAGAAAGCCTTTAGGGGCAGTGCTACATAATCTGAGGAGCATGTTTAAAAGATACTCTGGCTGTACTGTGGAGCAGGAGTTGCAGTGCTGGGCAGCTGGGCAGCTGGGCAGGGGCGTGGGAGCAGGTTGTTGTTGAAGTCAAGAGTGGAAGCAAGACAAGTTGTTGGGAAGCCTTACAGTGGCCTGCCAAGGTTTATCATGATTGAACATGGAGAGTGATAGTGGAGATGCTGACAACGGGATGGAGTGGGAAGCCATCCACACTGAAATGGGAAGAACATGTCTCGGGGTAGAATTCAAGAGCTGTGTTCTAGGCATTTCAGCCAAGATGTGCACTAGACGAGGAAGCATGTTGCAAAGGAGATGCTGGCACTGTATGAATAGCAACCACTGACAACCCCTCCAGTGCTTTCCCACCCAGAAATCCTGGGGTCCTAAGCCCTGGCTCTCCTCAGCACCTCATCGTACTTTAGCTTCTTCCTAGAATTTACCACTTTGGGGTCCTATTTAACTGTTTTTCCCCATGAGAACCTAAATGCTGCAAGAGCAGGGACTAAAAAAAATTTATTCTTGTGTCACCAGTATTTAAGATACTTCCCAGGACAAAGGGGATAATAATAGGCCTCAGTAAAACCTAATATGCAGCCTCGACATTCACCAACTAACTTTAAGTTGCCATGCCCCAAAATGTAACTTTCTTAATAAGCAATATTTTATATTTACTTAACCTTTTTTCAAAATTACCGCTAAAGTTTGTGTTGAAGAAATATGTGCATGCAAAATAAAAGTCTATTAAAACTTAAATATGCAATTAAAGTAACAGCTGTTGCTCTGCAGTTGCCAGATCTTGGTGTTTATTTGAGCTACAGTGCCATTCTGAACTGGATTCAAATCCCAGTTCTGCCGTTTGCTGTGAGCATGAACTTGGAAAACTTACTGGAGTTCTCTGAACCTTATCTCCTCACCTATAAATACTAATGGTGGCTGGGCGTGGTAGTTCACGCCTGTAATGCCAGCACTTTGGGAGCCTGAGGAGGGAAGATTGCTTGAGGCCAAGAGTTTCCTACCAGCCTGGGCAGCATAGGGAGACCCAGTCTCTAGAAAAAATAAAAATAAAAAAAATTAGCTGGGCGTGGTGACATGCACCTGTGGTCCCAGCTACCTGGGAGGCTAAGGTGGGAGGATTGCTTGAGCCCAGGAGGTCGAGGCCACCACCCATAGGGCTTGTCTCAGACTCACTCTACACTTCTTCCTCTTTCCATTTTTTTCTCTGAATCTGAACCCGATGGCTGCACTGAGGGGAGAATTTTCAGTGGTGGTTCCTGCTCTCGTTGGAATACAGTGTGTGATTTGCGTTATCCAGCTGGCAGGCCCCTTTATGCCCTTTTGATGTTTCCCATTCCACAGGGCACAAGGGAGATGGCTAGTATATGCTTTACCTTGTCTGGGATGGCTTAAACAGTGAGGACCAACTTGGATAGCTATGTGATTCCAACACGTTGCTAACTTAGCTTTCCTCACAGCATGGAGGTCTCAGGGTAGTTTGACTTTTTGCATGGCAGCTAACTTCCTCCCAGCAAGAAAACAAGCTGCCAGGACTTTTAAAGCCTGGGGTCAGATGTCCTGGAACATTTCTTCCATCACATTCTATTGTCAAAGAAATAACAAGGCCAGCCTAGATTCAAAGGGGGTGAAGGAGACTGCACATCTTGATGGAGTGTATGTATACAGGGAGGGGAGGAATTGTTGGCAGTCTTCTTTGGTGGTGATCTGCCATAGTGAGAAATTACCCATTTTCTTCCTGCAGAGGGCGAGGAAAAGGAACAGTGAATTCCCTGCAAGGCTATTGTTCTGGCCCTTGGCTTTCTTCTTACGTTAACCAGTGATAGTGGTGGGGGTGGGAGAACTGAATCTCCACCCTGATAATTGTCCGAGAGCCCTGTGAGGAAGTGCAGGTTGTCGAACCAAAGCTGGTAGCTCTTTGAAATTAAACATGAATATGTAGAGCCTTTTGTGCTCAGTTTTTTTTTCTGAACCATTGCACTGAACAATTAAAATACAAAATCCCACTTGACATTCTGCTGCATAGAAAAGGTCCTCCTTCCTCTTTCCCATTTTAGTTTCTTGGTTGTTTTCTTCATCCATCTTATTTCAGCAAGTTAGCCTCTGTGTCCAAACTCAGTAAGTAGATTATCAGTTACTTATCATGTAAATCGCTACCGTCTGATCTTTGATTATTCAAAAGAACTTTGGTTAATCTTTTGAAGCTCAGAGAGCAGTGAATGCATAGGTGGCATCCCTCACTATCTAGACTTGTGGACAAACTCTCATAGGTTTAAGTAATGAGGGTTGCTTATAGTTTATTTATTGGGGTATTCTGGGGAGGGGGATTTGTAGAATGTAAGCTTCTTTGAAAGTAGGGTATGTATCTATCCCGGTCCTATGGTTAAGCACAGTTCCTGGCACAGCATAGGTGTTCAATAGTAGTTGTTGATTGAGTGGGTGAATAGAATAGTATATGCAAAGGCTCACTGTTCCCTGAAGCCAGGGTGAACACCCCCATCTCTCCATCTGGGTTTTGCATAGTTGGTTTTTGGATCAACTTGTAGGACCTTGGAATTATCTCACTTCCACATCCCCTTCTTAGATCTAGCCCATCATTTCATCAGATTGTAATCTTTCTGGGTGGTACCCAAGCCATTAGCTACTCTCTGACCTTCTTCAGAACCATTTATTTGTTAAATGTGCATTTATTGAGCGCTTACTATGTGACACCCCTATGGTAGTGATGGTGGGTAGAGTGAGAAAGAAATAGAAAACATGATCCTGGCCATTAGAGAAGTTCTTCAAGGCTTTTGATGTATCTGAATTTTTTGGTTTGGCTTTCAAGGCTCTCTGGAGTTTGGCTCTTGCTCTTCCTCATCCACATATCCAACTCCCTGTATCCTGCCTTTCTTCTTTCACTGATACCAGGGTAGCCCTCTCACTATCTCAGATATTTGGCAATTAATTCTCACCTTAGTGTTCTATTGCCTCCTACCTCCCACTCAACCTGCAGTAAGCAGTTATTATCCTAATTTTACAATAAAAATGTTGAGATTTCTTATAAAGGGGAATTTAGACTGGCTTTTTCAGGCCGTTAGGAAATGCTAGCTTGATTTTATACTTTAAAAAGAGGCTTAGAGAGAGGTTAAGTGACTGTTTCAAGGTGGAGTCAGGATTTGAATCTAGTACTTTCCAGCTCTAAATCCAGTGCTGTTGTAGTACTGATATGAGAATTAAATGAGATAAAGTGTATGTAAAGACTCTCAAAACAGTGCCTGGCACATACAGGCACTCAAAAGTATTAATTTCCTTGTAGAGAAGTCAAGTTCATTCAGCATTAATACAGCAAGCAAGCCAAAAAAACCAACTTATGAAATATTCTTCATTAAAACTCAATTAAGTCATAGCAAAATACAGGAATTTCTGTGGAGTCTTTCTTAATCTGAACAACTGCATTCCTTGTAGTTTGAGTCATAAAGTGATGATAGAAGGAATAAGTGCTAGGATTCAGTAGTACAGTAGGGAAATTATAGTTAACAATAGTTTATTATATATTTCAAAATAACTGGAAAAGAAGATTTGTAATGGCCCCAACACAAAGAAAAAATAATGTTTAAAATTATGGATATTCCAATCACCCTGATTTGATCCCTATATATTGTAAACAGGTATCAAAATTCACTTGTACCCCCAAAATATATACAACTGTTGTATATGAATAAAAGAGAAAGGAAATGTAAGCAACACCTTTTCATTAGTTTATTATAAATATGAGATGATATATGAAATACTTTTTACACAAATATTACCATGTTAAAATGCTCAGTAGATAGAGGTTTTGTTACTGTTATACTGATCGCATTGTGTTTAGTTTGTGATCTTAGTAAAAGTCATAATTTTGCTAGTTAGTAGAGACAAATTTCAAAAAAAAAAACACTCGTCCAGTCCACTCATTGCTGTCCGTGGTGCTGAAACATCACTGCACGTCTTCTTCCAGGATTATGATCTAAATGTCAGGATAAGGAGTGTTAACAAAAAACAGAGCCCAGAGACTTGGGCAAAGTCTACAGAAGCTATTGGAAAGGCCTATTTGCCTACGGAAATTTCCAGGAAGAAAAAAAGAGAGGCCTTTGTTTGCTATTCTTTTCAAATACAGACATCCTTTGTCATTCAAAATTAGAAATCAAATGGCTACAAATACATTTTCAGATCAGTCCCTTGTTCTCCAAACCCTTCCTGCTGGTGCTGTCAAAAAATTGGGAATTAAGCAGATTTGGATAACATATCTGATAACAACTGTCCAAAGTTGTTATTCAGTCTCAGAAATGGACATAATTTGGATAATGAAGGATAGTTATCATTGCAGTTCATTTAGTCTAGTACTGTTTGTTGAGTCTCCTATATTCCAGGAACTGTACTTGGTAATCAGACATGAAGTGGTGAACAAGAAGGAGAAGGTAACTGTTGTCATGGGGATAATATTTTTGTGGGAGAAGACTGAACGAAGGTAAATAAATGTAAATACTTTGAGATACTTAGTACTATGAAGAAAATAAACAGCAATTACCAAGAAAGATAATTATCTTTTTTCTGAGAGTTGTATATGTGGAGAATATTGTGGAGGGTTAATAATAATAATAATAATTACTAACATTTACTTAGTGTTATGTGTTGCCAGGCACTATTCTGAGTATCTTACCTTTATTGACTCATTTAATAATTACAACTCTAAAAGGTAGCTACAATTATTATCCCCGTTTTATAGATGAGACAGCTGAGGCACAGAAAGGTTAAGTTCTGCCCAAGGTCATTGGTAAGTCAGTGGTAGAGCTGAGATTTGAGCCCAGAGAGTCTGGCCTCAGAGCTCATCTCAGAATCTGAAATGCCCAGAAGCCAGTGGTGAGGGAGAGAGGAAGATAACATGGGAGGAAAGAATGAGGGAAGCACATTCTCCAAGCACACACAGAGAGAGGGAATTCAGAAACTTAGGAGAGGGGACTTTCGAGGGAGCTCACGCAGAACTTTGCATTTTGCTTTTGCAGAGGTTAGCCTTCTGGTCTTCATGAATCAATCTTCATTTTCCCTTCTTGTTACACCAGTGATTCTGTTGCGGAGGCCTGGTTCCTAATGAGATTCTGCTCCACTAGCTTCTGGATAGAGCTACATCCCATCACTCATGAGAAGTCAGCTTTAATCAGGGATTTTTATGTTGCTACCTTCAGGTTTGGAGAGGAACTTAAGAGACAGGGAGAGAGACCGAATGCTGGTTTGGTTTGTGGGAAGCATTGCACCAAAAGCTTTTTTTTTTTTTTTTTTGAGACGGAGTCTCACTCTGTTGCCGGGGCTGGAGTGCAGTGGCCGGATCTCAGCTCACTGCAAGCTCCGCCTCCCGGGTTCACGTCATTCTCCTGCCTCAGCCTCCCGAGTAGCTGGGACTACAGGCGCCCGCCACCTCACCCGGCTAGTTTTTTGTATTTTTTAGTAGAGACGGGGTTTCACAGTGTTAGCCAGGATGGTCTCGATCTCCTGACCTTGTGATCCGCCCGTCTCGGCCTCCCAAAGTGCTGGGATTACAGGCTTGAGCCACCGGCACCAAAAGCTTTTAACGCCTTTCTAGCTTATCTATTTTTCCTCTTTGGAAAAGAAACTTAGTGATATTTGAACTGGCTTCTCCCTAATCCATTCTCAGGCACACTTGCTTTGTGGCCTTCTTCAGTTTCTCAAGTTGAGTTGACCATGGAGCTCATTTCATTGGGTGGCCATTTGTCCTGGAGTTTCAGTGTTTTATTTAAAATATCAAACAGAAGATGACATCTAATGGGAAGACTGATATCTCCTACTTTTAGTGTTACAGAAACCTAATAAACAAATGCCAAATACAGGTATATCAAAGAAATTGTTATCTTTATTACCAAAATATGCTTCATGGAGTATAATGTGGTTTCATGGAAAGAGAGTGAGCTTCTAAGTCAGTGAGACCTGGGTCCAGACCTCAGATCCATGACTTGTGAACTGTGTGACCTTGAGAAAGTAACATCATCTTAGAGCCTTTGTCACCTTGTTTCTTAAAATGGAGATAAAACGTAACCTTGTACAATTGTCTGTCAAGGTCAAATGAGATTATACAGATACAATTCCTAGCACAGTGGCTACCAATGGTAAATACTAGCCAGTCTCTTCTTTTTTAATGCAAACTTTGTATGAAGTATAACATACATCATAGAAAAATGCACACACCATAAGTATATAACTTGATTAATTTTCAAAAACAAGCACACCTGTGTAACTAGCACCTAGCTCAAGAAACAGAACATTACTAGCCCACCTGATGTCCCCTTCAAGCTACCTTTTTCTGATCATTACTTCAATTTACCATAGATATGTTTTAAATGTTTTGAGATTAATATAAATGGAATTGCATAGTATGTCCTCTTTTTGTCTGGCTTCTCTTGTTCAACATTACGTGTGTGAGTTTCATTAATTTGTGTTGGCATGTGTATTTGTGATTCATTCATCCGAATCACTGTATACTATTCTATTATATCACAATGTATTAATCCATTCCTCTGGCAATGAACATTTGAGTGGTTTCCTTTTTGCTATTATGAATTTTGTTGCTAATCATTATTCTAATACATGTCATTGGTGAACATGTGTAGTCATTTCTATTGTATATATATGTGTTTCCATTGAGAATATTTCTAGAAGTGAACTGCTGGGTCATAGAATCTGCATATGTTCAAATAGTTTTGCAAAGAGGCAAAGTAGTTCTTCCTTTTCTCTTTACAAAGGAATTTACCTCAAGGTTCTTTTAAATAAGTGAGATAGTACCTTTATCACATAAATCTATTTAACAAAATCTAATTGATAACCTTTGATGATATTCCCATTATATAAAGTGAAATACGTCTGGCTGTACTTGTAACTTTATTTCGGAGGGTTCCTTTACTTGGGAATTTCTCTCTCTTGACCACCAAAAAGTCATTTGACAACTGTTTATTTCAGGCTTTTCTTACCTCTCAATTCTGTGAATGTAACCCTTCGATTATTTACTTGTTCTCACTGAATCTTGGCTGTTCTAAAATGCAGCAGGAACAGTCAACAGGGTACACCCACTTTCATTATTCAGCTCTGATGACATTCACAAAGTTTTGCCTTCAAACTGCCTAAAGAATTGTTATATTAATATCTTCCCCAGCTGGGCGTGGTGGCTCATGCCTGTAGTCCCAGCACTTTGAGAGGCTGACGTGGGTGGATCACTTGAGGTCAGGAGTTTGAGACCAGCCTGGCTAACATGGTGAAATCCCATCTGTACTAAAAATACGAAAGTTAGCCAGGTGTGGTGGCACACACCTGTAATCCCAGCTACTCGGGAGGCTGAGGCAGGAGAATCACTCGAACTGGGGAGGTAGAGGTTGCAGTGAGCTGAGATCGCGCTATTTACTCCAGCTTGGGCAACAGAGCGAGACTTTGTCTTAAAAAAAAAAAAAAATCTTAATCATGTAAGTTTTTCCCCTGATGTAAGAACTTTATCTTTTATCTTTATCATCATCACTTGTTATGTGCCTACTGTGGACAGAGTAAATCACTTTTACATGCATTATTTTATTTAATTTTTATAGCAAACCCATCAAATAGGTATCACTGCAGATTTCCCTTCCCTTCCCTTCCCTTTCCCTTTCCTTTTCCCTTTCCTTTTGTTGAGACAGAGTCTCTCTCTGTTGCCCAGGCTGGAGTGCAGTGAGGTGATCTTGGCTTACTGCAACCTCTGCCTCCCAGGCTCAAGCGATTTTCATGCCTCAGCCTCCTGAATAGCTGGGAGTATAGGTGTGTGCCACTACACCCAGCTAATTTTTGTATTTTTAGTAGAGACAGGGTTTCACCCTGTTGACCAGGCTGGTCTCGAACTCCTGACCTCAAGTGATCCACCTGCCTTGGCCTCCCAAAATGCTAGGATTACAAGTGTGAGCCACTGTGCCCGGCCACAGATTTTCTTTCTTTTAGACAGTGTCTTGCTCTGTTACCTAGGCTGAAGTACAGTGGTGCAATTATGGCTCACTGCAGCCGTAACCTCCCAGGCTCAAGCAATCTTCCTGCCTCAGTCTCCCCAGTAGCTGGGACTACAGGCATGCACTGCCATACCTGGCAACTTTTTGTATTTTTTGTAGAGATGGGGATTTTGCCATGTTGCCCAAGCTGGTCTCAAACTCCTGGCTCAAGCCTTCTGCCTGCCTCAGCCTCCTAAATTGCTGGGATTACAGGCATGAGTCACCACACCCGGCCGATTGTTGCATATTTTTCAAACCAAGGTGGACAGGTTACGTTGCCCAAAATCACATAGCTTGTAAGTGGGGGAAATCAAGGTTCTAACCATAGCACTCTGAAGTCAGAGCTGTTTGCTTCTGTCACACATCCTCACATCTCTGTATCCTCCTGCTCCAAAGAATTTCCAAAGAGCTAAACACCCCAGACTCTCTGAAGGAAATCTTAACATGTGAGTGTTCCAGTCACTCAAGTTCATTAGCTGGCTGTCAGGAGAATCTCCAGTGAATGCCTCTTGTCTGTGCTTTTAGTCAATGATGATTGAAAACTTTGCAACAGTAAGCTCCTTGTTTCTCATCTCTCCTTGCCAACCAGCTCAACATGCTGCTGCCAAGACAACATTTCTCTTCTATCCCTATCACATGATGCCCACATGCTTGACTGACAGTGGATTCCAAATTAATTGTAATTGTTTTGTGTGTTAGAGATGCAGGTTATTCTCCACTCCTGCCCTGGCCTCTCCCCATTTCCCTCTTACTATCTCCTGTTCCCACTCTCATCAATTTAAGCCTTCACTTACTATATCTGTTCATTCCCCTGTTGTTTCTGGTCTGAACAAAGCAATAGGACAGTTTCTTTCACCATCTGTGCTCTCTGGGAGGTTAATGTAGTTTGTAACAATTCGTGAAAAGGAGTCTTCCCTTTGGTCCTTCGCACCTGTAGCTACAGTTCCCAGTTTGATTTTTTTATGGCCAGATTTTTGGCATCTGGGAGTATGATTCCAGGACTACAAAATATTTCAATAGCAAAGTGAAAGATTCTAATGTTCTACGATAATAATCGATTATATTTATTGAGTACTCACCATGTGCTGAGCATTACTCAGGGTAAATTATGTGTATCATATGACATCTTATTTTCATCAGTACCATAATCTTGTGAGTTGTCATTATCCCCAATTTACAAATGAGGAGATTGAGTCAGAGAGAAGTTAAGAAATTTACCCATGGTTGTCAGCTTAAAAGTGGCAGAGCCAGGATTTGAACTCAGGCAGTCTAACTCTAATAACTATGTTTACTTGTTATGCTGACTTGCCCAATGGTGGATACCTTAGGTTCTAGAAAGAGCTCTGCACCTGAAGTTAGGAAACAGGAGTGGGCCCTGGCTCTGGCCTTTATCAGTCGGCCTTTTAAGGGGGAGGGGATGTCCAGTTTCCTGAGTATTGTCTTCCTCGTTGCTCTCCTTGAGATGCAGTTAGTCTAAAGCTGATTCAAAACACATGTTGGGGCTGCAAGGCGCTGGAGTTAGAAACCATCTGATATTCTGTAGTGCTGTTGGGCTGTTTCATCACCATTTCTGCTATATGCACACTATAAAAACACCCAGGTAGGCCAGGTGTGGTGGCTCACACCTGTCATATCAGCACTTTGGGAGGCTGAGGCAGGAGTTCGAGACCAGCCTGGGCAACATAGCAAGACCCTACAACAAATTTTTTTAAATGAGTTGAGCATGGTGGCATTTAGTCCTAGCTACTTGGGAGGCTGAGGTGGGAGGATCCCTTGAGTCCAGGAATTCAAGGCTGCAGTGAGTTTAAGTGCATCACTGCACTCCAGCCTGGGTGACAAAATAAGACCTTGCTAAAAAAAATTAAACAACAACCACAAAAAAACATTCAGATGAAAGCCCATTGGAAGAACATAAAAATATTTGAAAAATTCCAAAATCAGGCTTCACTTGATATTTGGGTTCTACTTTTATAAATCCATACTGAAGAACAGATTCAATGTCACAGTTCAGTTTGTCATGGGAGCCCCACCTCCCACCAAAACCAGGGCCTAGGTTAGTGGATGGGCCAAGGAGGGCATGGTGCTTAGGAAGAGCCCCCATGTTTGAGGCTCTTTGGAAGGGATGGGAATCAGCCCTGTTCAGTTATGTGTACCAACTCCTGAGCCACTCAGTCCAGGGAAAATACCAAATTGCTGGTAACCTAAATGGGAACCAGCAAGGTGTAGTAGAAGGAACACAGGGAGATCTGGGTTTTATTGAATGATGACTCCCTAAAATACCACCAAATCCTCTGCCACTAAGGCGGCACTGAGTTTATTGCTTGCTGAGGTCAGAGTCAACTTTGCCTTGATGGAGTCTTAGTGTCTCAGAGGGTATAGAGTAAATATGAGGCTTTGGGAGTCTTGGTGAGGATGGGGTAGAGCATGATATAAAAGCTTAAGATTAGTGGATACAGCAAAGCCAGAGTTTTGCAGAGACTTGATTTGATGCTATATATTGAAAAATTGAGCAGTTGTAAATAGGTTTTTGAGAAGTTCTTGAAATGAATAATAAAATTTTTGCAGCTTTGATCTTTCTGGCAAAGAGTTTCCTGAGGAAGAGCAAAGTCATGTTGATGAAGACAATGGAATTGGAAAGTCCTGGCAGTGAAGTCAGCTGAGGAGTCATTTTAGCATAGACAATAAGCTGGATACAGACAGTTTTTGGTTCTCAGTCTGACCCCTGGCAGTAGCTTGCCTACTGTGTAACCAAGTCCTTATTCGCGAAATGGAGATACTCCTCCCTACCTTACAGGGTATTTTTGAGCATTGAGTCATACGATACGTATACAATATCTCAAACAGAGTAAGTACTCAGCTATTAGTTCCTGTTCTTTGTATGTTATCTCAAACCAAGGCTCATTACAAGCAAAATTGTGTTATATTGATATATGACTCCGTTAGGGTTCGATTGCAGACAACTGAATTTACTCTAGCTAGTTTACGCTGAAATGGGATTTATTATACACGTTAGTACTACATTTGCTTACTGAATCCATGGGAGAGCTGAAGAACCGATTCTAAGTTGAACTTTCAGGAATAACTGTCAAAACTATCTTGAAGGACTGGGCAGCCAAGGGAGCTGCTGCCTCTGCATAATCATGAGGCTGATGCTCAAGAATAGTGCTGCTGTAGCCAGGGTCTCCCCCAGCAGCAAAACAGGTCTGCTGCACTTTGCCTTTCTCTGCACAGGACTTAGCTCTCAATCACAATCTTGTGCAATGCATCTGCTCCAGGGAACCTAATTCTCACACACAAAACCTCTGCTGCAAGGGCATCTGGAAAGTGTAGGTTTTGGTTATCCAGCCTCAGCGTGCTAGAAGGGGGTTGGACTGGATGTTGAGCAAGCCAGTTGACATTATCCACCATAGCCGCTACTAACATTTTACCATCCAGGCACAGTGGCTTCATAGATAAGGGATCTCAGGCACTGGCCTCTTCTCTTTCCCCTTCCTTGTCATTTTATTGCCTGCTGGACTCTTAACCTTAATGGGAGGAGAGGCAGATAGAGGTGCACAAATAAACTGTTCTTCTTTGCTCTTTACAGGTAAAAGAGGAAAGGTGAAAATGAATGGCTGCTGGTATAATGTACAGAGCATTAGGGTGGAAAAATTACACTGGCGCGTGTGTGTACTCAGGTTCATTGTCCTTATTCTGCCTATCCCAGGCTTTGGGCAATGTACTTTTCCCCATGACCCAAATATAGTTCACATCCATGTTCACCTCATCTTGTTCTCAGCCCCCTCTTCCTTAAGTCATTCATTAATCATGACACATCACACAGTTGCATGATAAATAGGTACATTTACCATGCATCTGGGCCACCCCCTTGAAAATCCCTGAGACCCATTCCTTCGACGAGGAACGGAAAGCATCATGTTTGAAGAGAGTGGAAGCCTGGGTTTTTGCCCTAGGCCAGCCCATCTCCTTGGTCTGTGATCTTCGGCAAGTCATTTAACCTTTTGCTTCAATTTCTTTGTGTATAAAGTGAGACGGTTGGGGCATATGGACCTGATGGCTTCCTTTCACCTCTTTGGTTCTGTCATCTCTTTGGGGGAGTTCAACTCTCAAATGACAGTTGAGAAGGTGACTTGTTTTCTGAAGTGAGACCAGTGGGTTTTGCCACCTTTTCTGTGACCTTGGCACCTAATAAAGATTTTCACTGGCTTGGTTTCTGTCACTCTTCTAGCACTTTCTGCACTCAGACTGCATTGTATTTCTAATGATTTGCTGGCACTTCTGTCTTCCCCACAGTCTTTAAAGACAGCTCTCCTTTCTTATCTTCTTAGCTTTAGACCTTACAGGAAAGGCTAAACCTTCCCTCCATGGTTTGCAAACAGAAAACACCAAAGACACTTTCTAGAACACACTTCTGTTTTAATTTGTGCATTTTACCTCTGGAGAGCCTTGTACTTGCTCCCCGTTTATTCTCATTCCATACTTCATTACCAAAAAACCCAGCTTAGTTTATTTCCAGTGGTAATGGGACCACATCACCTAACATTTGGAATGCTCAAGAGCTACAAAGTCAAGCAAGCTCATGTGTCATTACAAAGATGAACTATTGCCTTTGTTAGGCAGCAGAAAGGCAGCTCGGGGAGTGAAGGTTAATGTTCGGTTTCATAGTGAAGTATAAAAAGGTCAGAAGGAGCCATAACATTTTCATAGTGTTTATGCTGCCTCTTCTTGCTTGGCCTGCACTCTCAATTCCATCTAAGGCAGGAGGTTTATGATTTAGAGCCTTAGCTGATCTGCATAATCCATTAAAATGTCACTTTTTTAATTGCAGAAGCTATTCCTCTGAAGCATACACCTGCTGCTGCTGGAATTTATAGCCAGGACATGGTGTGATTTGTGTTTGGAATGAATGTAGCCACCTCTGCCATCCCAGGCTGCCCTCAATAATGTCCCTCTGATCATCCTCAGAAGCTGAAGACGAGTTGAAATGACTCCCGCACCACAGTGTTCCGTGTTCTCCTCCTGGTGCCTTTGGGGACTCATTTCTCTCTGTCAGTAATCGCTCTGCTGGTGCCACATTTCATACAGGGGAGAATTCTACCCACAGCATCAGAGGAGAGTGGGTTTTGAGGGAGGCTTTGGAAACTGACTGCTTTTAGCACATTGGTGATCACATTGGGCCAAGAAGCTGCTAAGGGAGCCTTCATTAGTGTGTGGCGTGGCAGTGGCTTAGAGAGTTTAGAGCAGGGCAGGATCTCTCTCAATCTCTCTCTTTCTCGATCTCTCCTCTCTCTCTCTCTCTCTCTCTCTCTCTCTCTCCTCTCTTTCTCTCCTCTCTCTCTCCTCTCTCTCGTCTTGTTCTGTCACCCAGGCTGGAGTGCACTGCTGTGATCTTAGCTCACTGCAGCCTCCACCTCCTGGGTTCAAGTGATTCTCCTGCCTCAGCCCCGCTAGTAGCTGGGACCACAGGCGCACGCCACTACCAGCTAATTTTTCATATTTTTAGTAGAGATGGGGTTTCACCATGTTGGCCAGGCTGGTCTCGAACTCCTGACCTCAAGTAATTCACTCGCCTCAGCCTCCCAAAGTGCTGGGTTTACAGGCGTGAGCCACTGTGCACAGCCAGGACAGGGTTTGTTTCTAGGACCCCAAGACTGTTTGTCTCTGAAGTAACGAGATCTGGAGGACACTAATATTGAATTCAGGCATCTGAGATGCTCTCCGGAAAGTACATGTCCTAAAACAGGGGCAGGTATCCCTGAAAGCAAAGGCATAGTGATGCTGGTGAGGATGTGGATATAGAGAGGTAGGCTGAGATGCTTCTGCAGATCACCTAACATGTGAGAGTGTGAGGCTGTGAGCTCCTGGGGAGTAAGAAAAGAGGTGAGGCAAGTGCAGAGGCCCCTCCAGTGGGTGTTCCTTAGAGTCACCACACGTGGCCAGCCCTGGAGAGTCTGACCCGGAAGACCTGGGTGGCGACGGTAAGCTTTGAGAACTACTGGGATGGAGAAAGCAAGTAGGAGCAGCATGGTGCTGCAGAAAGGGCACAGGCCCAGGAGTCATGCAGACTGAATTCAAATCCCACTCAGGGAGGTCAGCATTGGAAATTGTTTCCTCTACCTTCTTTCCAAGTGCACCTTCCTAGGCCTCAGAAGCTGGAAGGCTAAACATTAGTTTTCCCTGGCGTCAATACAGCTAGGATGTGGGCTAGGCTCAGCCAGTCAGATGTACTTCTGTGATGCCCAGAAACAGAGGCCAGGCTTCTGTAGCTGCCGTTTCTCCAGCCACGCACAGGCATGGCTGTGTTGGCTTTTGTCTGCAGTATCCTGATTTTCTGCTGTGACTTTGGGTGAGATCCTGGGGGGCTTGTCTATGGAGGCTATTTCTTCAGGCCTCCTAATCAATTCCTTAAGCCATTTATTATCCCTATATCCCTAGTAAAACCTTCCCTGCTTATACTGGCTTCTCTGCAATGGAAGTGTGACCAACGTGTGGGGACAGTGATACCTTACTCAGGTGTTGTGGGAGGATTAAAAAGATAACATGTCAATTATCTGTAAGTAACTGGCCCTCAGTAAAATTAATTCCTTCTCATTGGAACTATATTTCCAATGAGAAGATGCTGGGAAAGGCTACTGGAGGAATCATTGATGCAGTGTTACCAGACACCCATGTACAGTTCCGTCAAACATTGAAATGCGTGGTTGCCCAGGTGAATCTGAGCTATCTGGTAAAATGCAGATCCTCGGTGCCTGGGATGGATGACCATGAGGTCTAAGTCCCAAATATGCACTGACAGGTGAACTGCAGAACTCATGGATGGAATTTCCTGCACAGATGGCACATGTCAAGAGCCTGGACCTTGCAGTCTGACTGCACAAGCTTAAATGCCAAGTGTTACCCTCTCTAGCTTAGGTTAGTATCTCACATCTCTGGACTTTAGCTTTCCCACCTGTAAAATGGGGGTATTCAGAGGACCTACCTTTCAGCTGTGAGGACTGGAACAGGTGATGCATCTGAAAGACTCAGCTCTGCCTAGCACATTGTGAGTTTGTATACAATGAAGTTAGCTATGATTAGGTTGAAAGTGATCATTTATCTAGAGCTTCCTGAGAGTACGAAATTTACTTCAGGTCTTTTTCTACAAGCTAGTTAGCCATTTCTCCTGGATAATCTTGATAATGTACTACTGCAAGTCTATGACTATCTCAGACTATTCTAATTTTTAGACTCTAGGTGGTCATGTAGAATGTCAGTGGCCAGATTGTTTTGTTGATTATGTGGGAGACATTTTTATTAAAAGATGGTCAGAGTTGTCTATTTAAAAATAGAAAAGGTACAAAACATGGACATCCTTCTTAGAGTGATTGGAAGGTTAATAATGGACATAGAAAATAATTTTGTAGCAGTGGGTTCTTTTTAAAAAATAAACACAATTAGACTTTTTTAATTGGCTGACATTTTAAAATTCAGGAAACAACAGGTGCTGGAGAGGATGTGGAGAAAGAAAATAGGAACATTTTACACTGGTTGGTGAGACTGTAAACTAGTTCAACCATTGTGGAAGACAGTGGTGGCGATTCCCGTCCGGGATCTAGACTAGAAATACCATTTGACCGCATTCCCCATTACTGGGTGATAGTACCGGCAGAAGGATTATGGGAAGTCATGCTCTATAAACGACCATGCATACTATGTTTTATTGCAAGTCACTATTCACAATAGTCAAAGACTTGAAACCAACCCAAATTATCCAGCATGACAGACTGGGGATTAAGAAAATGTGGCATATATGAAACAGCGCATGGAATACTAGGCAGCCATGAAAAGGATGAGTTTGTGTCCCTTTGGAGGGACATGGATGCAAGCTTGAAACCATCATTCTCAGCAAACTATCACAAGACAGAAACTACCAAACCAAACACCGCATGTTCTCGCTCATAGGTGGGAATGAACAATGAATCCTTGGACACAGGAAGGGGAACATCATACACCAGGGCCTGTTGTGGGGTGGGGGGAGGGATAGCATTAGGAGATACACCTGATGTAGATGACGAACTGGTGGGTGCAGGACACCAACATGGCACATGTATACATATGTAACAAACCTGCACGTTGTGTACATGTACCCTAGAACATAAAGTATAATTTTAAAAAAGCACCAAAAAAAAAAAGTTTTTTACCTTTTAATGCTGCCATTATGGCAGTAATTATTAATAAATATAATAGACAGTTTTAAAAATGGTTACCATGTTCCAGGTAATTATTATTGTTATTATTTTGAGACAGAGTCTCACTCTGTTGCCCAGACCGGAGTGCAGTGGAGCAATCTTGGCTCACAGGAACCTTGATCTCCCAGGCTCAAGTGATCTTCCCACTTCAGCCTCTGGTGGAGCTGGAACTACAGGTGCCCGCTACCACCCCCAGATAATTTTTGTATTTTTTATAGAGATGGGGTTTTCCATGCTGTCAGGCTGGTCTCCAACTCCTGGACTCAAGTGATTCACCCTCCTCGGCTTCCTAAAGTGCTGAGATTACAGGCATGAGCCACTGCGCCTGGCCCATGTTCTAGGTATTCAAAATCCTTTTAATGCATTATCTCCTTCAGTTCTCACATCAGTTACGTGAACAAGGTAGTTCCTAGGTGACAACACTGAGGCATGGAGAAAAGCAATTTGCCCAAGGTTACACAGCAAATAAATCTGAAGCTTGGGTTTTAATCTGGGTCTGTCAGTTTCTAAGGCTCATGTTCATACTCACTGAGATCAAAGACGGAAAAGAAAGTGGAGAGAAAATTGCACAGGGTTGAGAAATCTGAAAGCCTGTAAGCTTTGGCGGTGATACCTTGACTTGGGTCCTCTCCCTTGATGATATGGTGTAATCAATCTCAAGATACAGGGACAGAGAACGTCAACAGTGCCTTCTCCCAGGCACTCCCCGCACAGTGGTCAGGAGTGTCAGCTGGGAAGTTTTCCTTTTGGCCTATGAGGTGTGTGGGACTGTACTAAACTGTTCACAGATAAACCACAAAAATGGGACAAAATGAAAATAAATATTTTCCAACTAAATAGAAGATTCGGTGGTAGAGAGTGGAGTCTTCTCATGGAGGAATGGGTGTTTTTCCTCACGGAGGTAGGAGTGGCGATGGTTTGCAATCATACATCAAGTTGATATGGTTGGTGTTGTGTGGAGGGAGTCTCTGGTTACTAGTGACACTCATATTAGCTGAATCAGAGTACGTCATGGCATGTAGATCCTGGATTCCCAGAAGAGAACGTGCCACTGGGCTTGGTGAGAGAACAACCATTCAATCCAGGGTCAGCCACCTCTGTTTCTGTTCTTTCTGTTTCTTCTTCTCTCCCCACCTTTTATTCCATCTCCCGCCAAATTCTCTCATTTTTACTTCTTTCTGATCCTCCACTTTATGTGTATCTGAAGACTTTCTCTGGATCCACGCTGCAAATGGCAGCTTACAGCCCAGTGTGCCCTACACAACTAGCCGTAGCTCTCGGTGGCCCAGAGACAATCTGACGGCTGTGAGGCCAGAAGTGATTGGCTTCTCCTGGGGCAGACGTTCAGTCTTGGGCAAGTTGGCCATAGGGGATGGTAGTGAATGAACATCATGTTTGCAGGATAGGGCGTTTGTTGGAGAAGGGGCTGTGTGCTAGATGGATGTTCCTGGACACCAAGGGACAAAGTGATAACCATTGATTTGTCATCTACCCTCTATAAGACCCTCTACCATCTGAAAATTAAAATTAATGCTCCAATGACTCTTCCTAGATTATTTTGCTCCTACCCCAATTTAAGGTATATGGAGAAGCAGCTGTCTAAGGAAGTGAATGACAAAGGAAGATGATGCTACAGCTCCCTCTGCACCGGTTACAAGGGTACCTCATGGAGAAAGGTTGAGTCATGTTGCAGCATGAGCTATGCAATCCTTCCTCCTTGTTCCAGACATCTCTTTGGAGGCATCTGGTCTACCTAAAGACTGACAACCTGGAAAAGCACCAGAGGCTTATCTCATTCAAGATTAAGCATTAAACATGGTTTTGGAGTAAACTACACGAAGAATAAACTCAACAAAACTAAAGTAGTAGTTTATGCAAAGTCACTGAAAAACACTGAAACAATGAAAAAATTAATTTGGAGAATTCATTTTCCCAAATTTTTAGGGGGAGCCACAGACTGATAACACTTTGCAAACCACACTCTATTTTGAAGTCTACACTGACTCGTGCTTGGTGACATCTCCACAGGACTTTCCATCAACATTCTCATTTTCTGTGCCAGATTAGGAGGACTTCATTGAAAATCCAATTCCTCCAAAAGTTCTTTGTCTTTTAAAATAGTTTATTTCTCCTGGCTTCATATCATTTTGTTCTCATACAAAGAGACTACAGAGCAGTCTTTGCACAGGCTTTGCCTAAGCACTTCCTGGTGTCTTTATTTAATCACAGTTTTATGAACTCTTCATATACCAACCCAGCCAATTTTGCAGCCTCAAAGTCATGCTTAGGAGACAGACACTGATTTTTCCTGCAGTCAATTTTAAAGGCTTTACCATCTGGGATTTTTTAGTAACTTGTGAAAAGCAAATGGATGCCATGTTTTCAGGATTTTGCAGCCCAGACTCTAGGGTTGTTGTACATGAAATGCATGGTAATAATATAAACTTGTCTCACATGTGCTTATGAAGCTAAATCATCAGAGTAGATTCTAAGTAGCTGATATCTTGTTTAATTTGACTTATTGCCTTAATGCTTACTTGGTGCATAAAATGTGATATTTCAGTGAAAAGTTTTGCATATATGAATTTGAGTTTTCTGAGAACATTAAACTCATAAGAGGCCATCATTCTCATCTCCCCCTCCCCGACAGCAATGTTGCTATGTCCATAGAAATTGGAAACCAAGTAGGATTCAGTTGACTTCACCAGGGGGTCATATTAATTTGTAATGAATAAAAGCCACTTGAGCTGTGGAACCCAGTGGTTTGGAGTACAGCTAAGTGCCTGCCCCACCCACCAAAATGTGGAAGCAGGACAGCTAATATCTCTTTCTCTTCTTAGGTTCACATGGTCTGTTCCCCCTACAGCTCCTGGCACCTGTTCTGTTCTCTGTCTCTGCATACCAGTGTTCTCTGTTTTGGCATGTATGTGGGCCAAACATGGCTTCCTGTGTTATGTCACTTCCCTAGTCAAGCACCCAGTGTCTTCAGACCCCAGTTTCAAATTCCTGGGGAAAAGCCGACTAGTTCAAGTTGGACCAGTTATCCATTTCTGGTCCAAGCATCTGTGGCCAGGAAGCCATAGTCACATGACCAGCAGTCTGTGCAGCTGGGGCTGTGAGAGCAGATGCTCAGCCATGGGGGAGATGACACAAGTAGGTTCTCCCACGTGGGAGGTGAGGAGGAAATTGTCAGTAAGGGAATCATGAGTATCTTTGATTCACCAGGTGTGGAAATGGTTACATTGCTTAGCAGCTGCAGTACGGGATACAAGTCTGTTTCCTGGCCCATCTCTGTCAATCCTGCTGATCTTTTCCTCTTTTTCATTTGGTTTCTCAATCAGTCTTTAACCTCCTCTTGTTGCTTCTTCTTGCTTCATTTTACCTCCTCTATCTCTGAGTCAGTGCTCCAGAAAAGTAACGTGATGCATCTGTTGGTAGCAAGAACACTATGAGAGGGAATCCTCTAGTTCTGGTGCTAGACCTTTGGCAAGTCAGTCAAGCATTATTGGTCCTAGCTTCATCTTCTGAAATTTAATGGAGTTGGACCAGATGCTAGAAGAAACCTCAGACATCACCTTCCCCAGGGATGCTAAACATCTGTCCAAACTCATGCTGCCATTCTGCACTACAGCACCCAAGGCAGGCATTGCTAATTGATCCCAGAACCCTTCCCTGCCAATCCAGGACTGTGCTTAGAATTCTTCGTAACAGTCTAGGCAGCCACTACCAATCAGCTGGAGGTGACTCTTGAGGTGTGATCAGCTATACCTGAGCAAGAAATCTGAGCAACCAAATTACCACAGCTATATCTGAGCAAGAAATTGAGGCCCAGCCATCTACCAAGTTTTCTTACTCCTATCTTCCTTACAGGGTTGGATATGTGAAGCCATTATTCCTAATTCTCTGAAGTTATGAGGGAAAAAATGAATTCCCTCCTCTGCCTTTTTCTTCCTAATTATTCGGTCTTAAAACAAACAAACAAACAAACAAACAAAAAACACCTGTTTTCCTCCTGGCCAAGCCAACCTTTAATTCCTCCTATGGCTGAAGAATTGGCAACTTTTTGTAGCAAAGGTATGGAATCAGTCACATTTGTCTAAGCTCCCCAGAATTAGACTGGCTCACTTTGCAACTGTGTGGTGGCAGGCAACAGTGAGAGTTATTTTACTTTTTGAAAATATGTTTTCTGCAGTTATATTTAGACTGAAGAAAGATCCTTGCATTCTCAGCTCTAATTATATTCAGTGTGCCTAATTGCTATTACTCTCAAAGATGATATTGAGTGAGGTCGCATCTTCAATTCACGTTTCTCATTTGTTTTTACAAATGACACAGCTTTGGAACATCTGCTCTGCCTATAGAATACTCATTTTTGCAGATGATGCAGCTGTAATGGCTGGTGGCAGAATTGTTTCCTCGATGACGATGCTAGGGTATGTCTCTCCCTTTCCGCCTTTGCTACTAAGATGCTGTTTTTAAATTCGCCTTCTGGAGTTCATTTCCCCAAGAGAGATGGGTTCATACTTCTAAGGCAGCATATTTCTATTATTTCTGCTGAAGGGCTGCCTCCTGGAGTAGTTAACAATGGCAGCCGCCGTGTGGCAGGTCCACCTTATGTAACGCCTCTCTAGCTGGGAGAACTGTAGGTCTGGGAAGAAGGGAGACTAATGCAAATAGAAAGATGAAGGGAAACTTGCCAAGATCATACCTGGGGTAATATCCATATCCTGAATGCATATGAGCCTAGAGTTGGCTTTCTAGTAAAAAGAATCCTTGGTGTTGGTAGAGAATGTGGCCATTATACCTTATTCCCCCTTGGCAAGGGGTAGTGCCCTAAGCAAATGAGGAAGAGTTGGGTTCATACAGACTGAATTAAACACCTTTATGTCATTATTATTAATATGTAATTACCATTTCAAAATGTTGTAAGTTAATAAAAGCGAGGACGTAAATGCTTCTATTTCTGGAATCAACCGCCCATTTTTAGGAGATACAGAGGACAGAGGAACATGTTGAAATGAGTCATGAATGTGTGTCAGCACAGTCCAGACTGGGGGAAACTCTGTGGGTTAAAGGACTCGGGCTCTTCTTCAGGAGCAAAAGGAGTGGAAGCAGAGAACCTATAGATTAAGAGACTTAAAAGACATTGCAGGCAGGCGTGGTGGCTCACACCTATAATCCTAGCACTTTGGGAGTCTGAAGCCGGTGAATCACGAGGCTAGGAGTTCAAGACCAGCTTGGACAAGATGGTGAAACCCCATCTCTACTAAAAATACAAAAATTAGCCAGGTGTGGTGGTGGGCGCCTGTAACCCCAGCTACTAGGGAGGCTGAAGCAGAAAATTGCTTGAACCCGGGAGGCAGAGGTTGCAGTGAGCCGAGATTACACTGCTGCACTCCAGCCTGAGCAATAGAGCAAGATTCTGTCTCAAAAAAAAAAAAAAAAAAAAAAAAAAAAAAAAAAAAAAAAAAATGAAGTAGCAAAGGGAAATTTTTTCTTGGGCAAGATAAATCTATGTCTAATGTGGTAAACTACTGAAAAAATGATTTCTTGGTTTAAATCATGCTAAATTAGCAAGTTCTTATAGATGATTGGATTTCAACTTCTCATGCTACAGATGAGAAACTGAGGTTTAGTCAGGTAAAGTGATTTGCTTCACATCTAAATGGGAGCATGTCGGGGAACTACAACTAGAATCCAGATCCCCTGGCCCATTGTGTGATGTTTTCCCTGTTTCCCTTGAGTATGATCCTGTAGCATACATTAACTTTCTCTTTGAGTTCATTGAAATAGATGAAATCACAACAGAGTCAACTGCATATTGGAGACTACTTTGTATTCATCTGTTCTTTTAATTGCTTTTCAAGGAAAGTTGACTCTGGCTTTGTCCCTTGTGTAGTGGCTGTAAACCTAAGAACTATGACATACTATGACTTTTTAATTCACGGAATAAAGCTACTATTTTGCTTTCTACTTGCTATGATATTATAAAGTCTGTTTTATTCTTTTGTGCTATTAAAATGTTCTAAAGTTGCCATTAAAGCTGTAAAATAATCTAACTTTGGTTATTAAATTTTATTTTCCCCTAATAGTTCTTCTGGCATTGATTTAAATTACAGGTGGAGTATTCCTTATATGAAATGCTTGGGAATAGAAGTGTTTCAGGTTTCAGATATGTTTTGATTTGGGAATATTTACATTATATTTATCGTAAAAGTATCTCAAATCCAAAAATCTGAAATCCAAAATGCTCCATTGAGCATTTCCTATGAGTGTCACGTTGCCACTGAAAGACTTCTGGATTTTGGAGCATTTCAGATTTTGGATTTTTGGATTTGGGAAGCTCAGCCTGTATTCAATTTCACATGTGTGGTACATTTTCTTGGGAAATTTAATCTTAAATAGACTGGATTTTTTGAACATGAGAACTGTCTAATGTAGGTTAGCATGAGAAATAACCAGTTAAATGCTCAGAATTCTGAATAAAGACACGTATATGTGTGCAAGTGATCTAGCCAACAGATTTACCCTACTGAAATTAATTTAGGGTTAAATTATTCAATATTTCAATCCATTTTTTTTGAGAGAGTAGATTTTAAGGAAGACTCTATATTAGAAATGTTGATTTCTATATGCTCCAGTGACATATATTTGTCATAACTTATTTTTATTTTTGATAAGAGCCAGGATTTCACGCTCAAATACATGTAATTAGCAACTTAACCAATGTGCCACAAGAAACATTTGATTTCTCTTGGTATTTGTAAGTCAACAAAACATGTCACCATTTCACCAGTAAATGGCTGTAACAATTATTTACTGTGAAAATAATAGCGTTAACAGTTACTTCAGGGTAGGAGATAGAATTGTTTGTTATTCATCTTGACTACTACATCTACATTTTTAACTTCAAGAAGCTGTGCATGTATAATGATACTGAACAGGAGGGGTGGAAAATCACAAGCTATATAAAATTCTGACCTCAGAATGACTGTTCTTTCTTTAGAAGAGGGTACATCAGAGAGGGAGAGCATTTTCCATCATTTAAAAAGTCTTCATTTAGGCAGTTTGTTCTTGGCCATTCAGACAAGCCCCTCACAACCTTTAGTGCCAGAATGTTCTGTGGAGGCTGCCAGTCTGGTGCCCTCCTCACATTTCCTCTCTGCCTCCCCCACCCCAGCAGTAAGAGGTACGAAATATCCTTCTCTATGATACTTACCTATCAAAGGAAATATCAGGCCACCATTTTTTTAAACCACTTTATTGAGGCATGATTGACATACAAAAAGTTCTAGATGTTGAATGTGTATAACTTGATGTGTTTGGAAATAAGTATACCATGAAACTGTCAAACCATGATCACTATCCATGTCCTGAACTTATCCACCATCTCCCAAAGTTTCTTCTCTCTTGCTTTTTTTTTCCTTTTGTGGTAAGAGCACATAATATAAGATCTACCCTCTTAGCAAATTTTTAAGCATACAGTACAGTATTGTGAGTCATGGGTCCTATGCTGTACGGTGGATCTCTAGATCTTATTTTTTTTTAATAACTGAAATATTGTGTACCCTTTGACCAACACTTCCCCATTTCTCTCCCCCAACAGCTCCTAGTAACCACTGTTCTATTCTCTGTTTCTGTGAGTTTGGCTATTTTAGATTGCACATATCAGTGAGCTACTGCAGTATTTGTCTTTCTGTGTCTGGCTTATTTCACTTAACATAATGCCTTCTTCTTCTTCAAAAAAAGGTAGATCATTGATTTTCAGACTTGGAGAGCTCATGGACCCGTAAAACGAAAAATTCTGGAAGCTCAGTTTAGATTTACTAACTTCTAATTTTGTCAAGTAAGGGCATTAACACAACAATAGTTACACATGCTGTCATTATTGTTTAGAAAACAAAGGAAATATTGACACTAAAATGGAGGATTGTCCATTAGACCCAGAAAGGCAATTGGTGGACACACACACACGTGCTCGCTCTCTCTCTCTCTCTCTCTCTCTCTCTCTCTCTCTCGTGTTTTTCTTGTTTTGTCTTGGTTGGGTGAAAACTTTGCATCAAGGATTGAAGTTTGAGCTGGCATTCAGAAACCTTGAATTGAGTGTTTTGTTTTTAAAAAGTAACATCTCAGCCTGGTGCAGTGGCTCATGCCTGTATCTCAGCATTTTGGGAGGCTGAGGCAGAAGGATCGCTTGAGGCCTGGAGTTCTAGACCAGCGTTGGCAACAGAGCAAGACCCTATTTCTACAGAAAAACAACAAAATTCACTGGGCATGGTGGCACATGCCCATATCCTAGCTACTCAAGGAGGCTGAGGTGGGAGGATTGCTTGTAAAAGCCCATGGCTTCCAGGCTGCAGTGAACTATGATCGTGCCACTGCATGCCAGCCCAGGAAACAGAGCAAGACCCCATCTCTTAAAAAACAGAGCCTCTTCATGTTTTTAAAAGAATACTAAACACCTTGGGGTAGGGACCTCACGTGCTGCTTACGTGCTGCTCTATAGTGAGGCAGGATACAGTTGCGGTTGAGAATGTAGACTCTGGGGCCAGAGTGCCTGAGTTAAAATCACAGCCCCACCGCTTGCTTACTAACTGTATGACTTTGGGTAAGGTTTTTAACTTTTCTGTACCTGCATCTGCATCTGTAAAATGAGAATAAGAATTTGTCCCTTCCTGGTAGCCTTGTTGTGAGGCTTAAATGTGTTCACATTTGTAAACACTTAGAAAAATGCCGGGCTGTAGGAAGTGTTCAGGAATTTTCGTGTCTGGCACATGGCAGGTACTCAGCAGGCTCACTGAGTAAGTGTGGAAAGGATAAGTTTCATGTATACAGTAAATACTTTGACTGTGGGCTCTTGCCTTTCTGGTATGTGGCAGTTAGGCAGACATACATGGCACCTCCTCCCAGACTCCAGCCAATGATATATGTCTCTCTTAGGCCTCTCTCAGACAAGAAAGGTCTCTGGATTGGCTAAGCCACATGACAAAAGTACCAGCATTCTGGTTCTTTCTCTGTTTCTCCGTGGGCACCCCTAGTCCTGATCGGACATCTTGATACTCTGTGGCTAGTCACAGATTGGAGAATGGAAGAATAAAGGAAAATCCATTGCCAATACTGAAAAATCCTGTCTAACGATATGGTTATTACTAGGTGAGCTGAGGCATTAGGAGATAGAAATGGAACTTTTGTTGATGGAGCAAATTTCAATTTAATGTAGATACACCTTATTCTTTTATGTCAAATGAGAGACAATGTAGCCTCAGTTTGTGAAACATCTAAATTATAGAATTTTTAAAATAAATGCTATTTTGATATGACCATATATGTAAACACTGAAGGCAAGTAAACTATAAATGAAAATTATTTGCATAAACATATTGTTATCTTTTTGAGTTTGGGTATTCTAAAGGGCTTGAAAATTATTACTTAAATATTTCCTTTTTTAAAATCTTAGCAGCAATCAGTTTAATCATTATTCATTCCTAATAAAGTTGGGCTGTAATTTGTTTTTATAAGAATCTGAATTAACAAATCTTGAAATAGTGATATATTAATGGTGTTAGACTTCTGCAGTAAAACTTCCACCTAATCAGTCATCGATGAATATGGAATTAAGAATTAATAATAGTATTAGTTATCAATATTGGCAACATATTCTGCTTCTATGGTCCCAAAATAGATACCTGCAGGTTTTTGGTGTCAAATTGTAAGAAGAACATCAGTACCCATGAAGCATCACCCAGCCTTTTTCAGTAGACCACTTTTCTTGTGTGTTTCCAGTCAGGGGAGAAAATGATCAAATATTGATATTAACATCTTACCAAAATTAACTTAGTGCCCCAAGAAGGCATTAGAACCGATCAGTATAATAATAATTCATGCCTGTAATCCCAGCACTTTGGGAGGGTGAGGCAGGAGGATCACTTGAGTCCAGGAATTTGAGACCAGCCTGGGTAACAGAGGGAGACCTTGTCTCTTAAAAAAACCTTTTATAAAAAAATTAACTGGGCCTGGTGGTATCTGTCTGTAGTCCTAGCTACTTGGGAGACTGAGGCAGGAGGATCCCTTGATCCTAGGAGTTCAAGGCTGCAATGAACTATGATTGCACCACTATACTCCAGCCTGGGTGACAGAGTGAGACTCTCTCTCTCAAAAAAAAAAAAAAAAAAAGAAAAAAAAAGATAGTCTTTACATACATTTGTTACAGCATTTTACATTTTTCTTGGTGCATGTCCTTATGTTGTGCATTAGTATATGGGTTCATGAATAAGCCTGGTAAAATATAACCTGAAATACGACAAAAGTAGAATAATTTGTCAGCCATGGAATGACAAAAAATGTGTTTTCTGATTCTACAATGGATTCTGTCTACCCATCAGTTCTTTGATTTTCATCTCAGTGTCTGAAATTGCTAGGACAATGACTTTAACTCTGGAATTCCCCTAAAGTGTTCTTCAGAGTAGCAGTTCCTTGGGATATTAACGGTTATCACACAAAAAAGAAGAAAGAGTCTGCAGTCAACTCATTTGGGGATTTTCTAGGTTTAATAAAACTTTTGTTTACCACAAGACTTTTCAAAGTCCTTACTGTACTTGTATGCCCTGTGACTCTCCCATAAGAGATTTTCTAAACGGCTTTGAATAGAGAACCCCTTTCCCCCTTCAAATCTGTTTATTGGAACAGATATCCTGACATGACTATCTTTGCTTATTCTCAATTTTAGAGAATATCAGGTTATCTGGATGCCCCTAATATACTAGAAGGATTACTTTCTTTTCAATATAACAAAATTCTCTGTGAGATGCAAAATGAATGAGACGTTTTCTGCCAATCATGTACCAGTGTAGATGGTACAAGGCTGGGATTACACATCATAACCTTTGGGAAAACATTGAGTCCTGAGTTTGGCGTAGGATCCTACTACTGGATCCTTAAATGCAGTGAAAACTGTTACATTCTTTTGGGTGTATGTGCTTATGTTGACTGTTGTGGATTTGATAAAGTTATTATGTATTAATTGACAATTTATGTGTTATTAAACAATGTATTTACACACATAATTTTTATATAATTGCACAAATGTGATCACACGTTTCTGTTTTTTATGGCGGTCTTCCTCATGCCTCCTTCTACATTTTTGCTTGGCTGCATCATATTTATGTACATATTTTGATCATTGTTTTATTTATTTAGTAAATCTTGATTGGATTTTGGTACTAACTCAGCGCTGGTTTCATAAAATGAATTGGGGACATTTCTGTGTATTTCAAAGGCCCGAATTAGTTTAATAACATTGGAATTACCTATTTTTTAAAAAAATTAGATAGAATTCAGCTGAATATATCTGATCCTCCTACCTTTTTCTGTGGTAAGTGGCTCCTTTTCCCTATGTTAATCTGTCTGTTTAGGTTTTTCATTTCTGGATTAATTTTGATTATCAACATTATTCATTTCCTCTAGGGTTTCAAACTTTTTGCCAGAGTCGCAGATGGAATTCGCTCATAATTATTTTATTTTCTTCTTTATCTGTAGTTATCTCCTTTCTCATTCCTAACGTCTTATACTTCTGTTCACTTTTTTTTTCTTAAACAGACCTATGAAAGATTTACCTATTTTACTCTCTTAATTTTTCTTCCAAAAGACCCAAAGAGGTCTTTTGAACTTATTTATCCTTGCTTCTACTATTCTTTGTGTTATAATGTATTAGGTCCAGCTTTTATTTTATTAGTTCATTTTTTGAGGGGAGAGGAACTTATTTTCTGTTTCTAATTTTATATATGAATAAGGAGTTTCTTTTAAAAGTCTCTTGAAATTAAAACATTTCAGGCTATAAATTTTCTCTAGGTATAGCTTTTACTGTTCTAACTGAGTGTTGAGAGAGTGTTAAAAATTCTTTGAATTAAAAAATATGTATAAAGGGAATACATAAATGCTATATATATTTATGTATCTGCATGTGTTTGTCTCTACTTTTTCCTCTCAGCATCTCAGTTAGAGTTAGATTTGTGATAAATCTTAATGGGAAAATATTCATTTTGTGACCATGATGAATAAGTCATTTTCAAAACCACATACTTGCTTGCAGAAATAAGCAGACTGGAGACTTTAGGGGAAAAATCTAGTGCAGAAGCATAGTCTGTCTTACTAATGCCACTAAAGCCAGATGGATTGCCTAGGTACTCATTGGAGAATTACAGTTAGAGAAAAGGGATTTATTGTAAGAAATATGAACAACTTCCAGAGAAGACAGAAAACGTTGACCAGATTTGTATAGGGGTAAAGAGGAAAATGGCAGATAGGAGACAGGACTAACATGCAGCTCCCACGTGGATGGACAGAACAGAGTGTGGAGACTCACACTGTGAACTTGAGCTCCAAGAACCACCGCAGGAACATACCAGGAAAACTGAAAGAATTCATAGAGCCTTTGAAAGAAGTAGCTTGGCACTGCAGACTCCGCAAGACAGCCCCCAAACCGTGAGTTCCCAAAGTGTGAGGCGGGGGAAGTTGGTCCCTGACACACATCCCCACTGGAGAATCTGAAAATACAGATCATGGGAGAAGGATTTAACCTTACCTAGAATTGAAACATTTAAGGAGCTGAAAGAAATTAAATATAGAAGAAATATAAAAATAGAAGCAGCAGCAGGAAGAACCCTATAGGCACTCCTAGTCCCTAGTTTGAACCCAGGGAAATCATTCCTGGCCTTATCTCACAGGTGTCAGGGAAGGCAGCCAGCAGAATTAGGGAGGGGCCACAGGGTGAAGGAAGCTTCTAGCTGAGCTTTGGAATAATTTTGACCTGAGCATAAATTTTCATGAGTAGAATCTGGTCAGGGGTGGGCTGTGGGAACGAATGGGAAGTGCATATATGAGTGCAGAAGTCACAAGCCAAAGCTGCAGGCAGGCAGGGAGAGGTGAAGCCTGAGAGCCCTGCTTGCTTTCTCAGTGGGGAGGCTTGTTGTCTGGGGCAAGATTTCAGCTCTGCTCACCAGCTGCCTGGATATATACTTGGTGATGTTGGTGAGGCATGGCAGGAATTAGACTGGCTTTGCTGGCTGTGTGGGAGCTGGGTGAGGCCTGTCACTGCTGGCTTCCCCTTCTTCCCTGGCAACCTGTATGACACAGCAGAGGCAGCCATAATTCTCTGGGAACATAACTCTATTGGCCTGAGAACCACTCGCACGCCCCCACCCCCACATTCCCCACAGTTGCTGCAGCAAGCCCTGCCCAAAGAGAGTCTGAGTTCAGACCCACCTACCCCAGCCCCACCTGATGGTTTTTCTCTACCCACCCTGGTAGCCGAAGACAAAAGACATAAACTCTTGGGAGCTCTATGGCCCCACCTATTGCCTGAGAAACCCAAGTAAATACTTACCTTGGCCAACATAGGGCAAGCTTATATCCCCCTTCTACTGCAGCTTATGCTCTCTTGAAAAGTGCCACCTCCTTTCTGGAGGCCAACCAACTCAAGCCATTACAGCAACTCAGAACAACCCTGCTCCAAAGAAGGAGAAAACAACAGCTAATTCTACTGCCTGCAACATCCTGGGTAGCCAGAAGTCCTGAGTCTGTCCATGTGACAGTTTCACTGCTAGCATAACCCAGTATTTGAGGAAACCAGCACACTAAATGAAACTACAACCAAGGACTCTCACAGAGTCCACTTCACTCACCTGCCACCTTCACCAGAGCAGGTAATGGTGTCCATAGCTTGGAGACCTGAAGATGGATCATATCACAGGACTCTTTGCAGACATTCCTCAGCACCAGTCTGGAGTCTGGTAGCCCTGCTGGGTGGCTAGACCCAGAAGGGCAATAACAATCACTGCAGTCTGTCTCTCAGGAAGCTCCATCCCTAGAGGAACGGGAAGAGCACTACATCAAGGAATCACCCCATGGGACCAGAGCCCTTGAGTTCCAGATTTTTCCACTGAAACTGTCTACCCAAATAAGAAGGAACTAGAAAAGTAATTCTGGTAATATGACAAACAAGGTTCTATAACACCCTAAAACACCACATTAGCTCTCCAGCAATGAATCCAAACCAGTAAGAAATCTCTGAATTGCCACATAAAGAAGTCAGAAAGCTACTCAAGGAGGTACCAGAGAAAAGTGAAAACCAACTTAAAGAAATTAAAAAAATAATAGAGGATATGGATGAAAAAGTCTCCAGAGAAATAGATATTATAAAGAAAAGACAATCATAACTTCTGGAAATGAAAGACATACAGAAATGCAAAATACACTGGAAAGTTTCAACAATAGAATCAAGCAAGTAGAAGAAAGAACTTCAGAGCATAAAGACAAGGTTTTTGAATTAACTTAATCCAACAAAGACAAAGAAAATGGAATTGAAAAAATGAACAAAGCCTCCAAGAAATTTGGGATTATATGCAAATGACCCAAACATAAGAATAATTGGTATTCCCAAGGAATAAGAGAAGCGTAAAAGTTTGGAAAACTTATTTGAGAGAATAATTGAGGAATATGGAGCAGAATAGAGAACCCAGAAATAAAGCCAAATACATATAGCCAACTGATCTTCAATAAAACAAACAAAAACATAAAATGGGGAAAGGACACCTTATTCTACAAGTGGTGCTGGGATAATTGGCTAGCCACATGTAGAGGAGTGAAACTGGATCCTCATATCTCACCTATACAAAAATCAACTCAAGATGAATCAAAGACTTTAAGACCTGAAATCATAAAAATTAGATAACATTGGGAAAACTCTTCTAGACATTGACTTAGGCAAAGAGTTTATGACAAGAACCCCAAAGCAAATGTGACAAACAGAAAGATAGATGGGACCTAATTAAACTAAAAAGCTTCTGCACAGCAAAATAAATAATCAGAATAAACACAACCCACAGAGTGGGAGAAAATATTCACAAACTTTGCATCTGACAAAGGACTAATATCCAGAATCTACAAGGAATTCAAACAAATCAGCAAGAAAATAAAACAAATAATTCCATCAAAAAGTGGGTTAAGGACATGAATAGACAATTCTCAAAAGAAGATGGTACAAGAAAAGAAGATGGTACATATTACAAATGGTAATATGGTTTGGCTGTGTCCCCACCCAAATCTCATCTTGAATTGTAGCTCCCATAATTCCTATGTGTCATGGGAGGGACCTGAGAAGTAATTGAATCATGGGGGCGGGTCTTTCCCATGCTGTTCTCATGATAGTGAATAAGTCTCACAAAATCTGATGGTTTTTTTAAAGGGGAGTTACCCTACGCAAGCTCTCTTGCCTGCTGCCACGTAAGATGTAACTTTGCTCCTCATTCACCTCCAGCCATGATTGTGAAACCTCCCCAGCCATGTGGAACTGTGAGTCAATTAAACCTTTTTCCTGTATAAATTACCCACTCTCAGGTATGTCTTTATTAGTAGCATGAGAACAGACTAATACAAATGGCCAACAAACATATGAAAAAATGTTCAAGATCACTAGTTATCAGAGAAAGCCAATCAAAACCACAATGCAATACCACCTTACTCCCACAAGAATGGCCATAGTTAAAAAATCAAAACAAAGATGTTGGTGTGAATGTGGTGAAAAGGGAATACTTCTACACTGTAGTTGGGAATGTAAACTAGTACAACCACTATAGAAAACAGTATGGAGATTCCTTAAAGAACTAAAAGTAAAACTGCCATTTGATCTGCAATCCCACTACTGGGTATCTATTATTAACAACCCTGTCAGAAAGATGCTGGGAGAAGAGGAGGGAGGAACCCCCTATGTCCCATTGGTTTACTTTTCTTGACACAGGTAATATATTTCCAAACAAGTGACCTTCTGTGTGTGTGATGCCCTGGCCCAAAAGAGGTCACTGTGACCTCCCTACCTGCTGTGTAGGGATTATGATGGTGAAATTAGGAGACACTGAAATTCTAAAAATTTATAATCAACCTGTGTTGTAACAGTCAGGGATTGTTAAACAAATTATAATGCCACATCTTAGTGGAGATAATATGCAGTCTTATCCAATATGGAAAAAAGATTTTGCTGTGTTAAAAGAGAAAAGGCAGTGCAGAGTTGGAAATGCATTGTGATCACAGGTCTGTCCAGCAAGCAAACCAAAGCTTTTCCAAGAACATCATCTGGAAATTTACCACAGTATGAGTTATGGTTTTCTTGATGTGGTGGGATGTGCACGTGGTCAGGGCTGAGGGAGGAATGGGATTCTTTTCTTTCTACTTTTCCATCTTTTCTAAATTTTCTGTAATGATCATGTAAACCCAGGTTAGAAAGAAATGAAAGTGAAATTCTATTACTTTTAAAATGGGGAGGCGGAGAAGCCAGGTGCAGTGGCTCACGCTCACGCCTATAATCCCAGCACTTTGGGAGACCAAGGCAGGTGGATCATTTGAGGTCAGGAGTTTGAGAACAGCCTGACCAATATGGTTGAAACCCTGTCTCTACTAAAAGTACAAAAAATTTAGCCAGGCGTGGTGGCTGGTGCCCGTAATCCCAGTTACTTGGAAGGCCGAGGCAGGGGAATTGCTTGAACCCGGGAGGTGGAGGTTGCCGTGAGCCGAGATCGTGCCACTGCACTCCAGCCTGCGTGACAGAGTGAGACTCTGTCTCAAAAAAA
>NW_016814096.1:1288433-1405427 GCF_001698545.2 Rhinopithecus bieti
AAAAAAAAAAAAAAAAAAAAAAAAAAAAGGGGGGGGGGGGGGGGGAGGGAGAGGTATCAGCTTTACTTTTAAACCTGATTCCACAAAAGATTAGCAACAAACTTTTTTTAAAAAAGAAATAGCTGTGAAAGAACTTTGAAAGTTAAATGCTTCTATCAGTGCCGTCAACAGAATCTTCTATTTGCTGGCATCACTTCAAGGAATGGCAATTTGATTCTATTAGCTGGTGCACTTCGTTTTAAAAAGCCCCAAGAGGAATCATGTTAGGCAAGAAGGTCCCAGGCGCCAAACTTCAGCACTTAGGGCCATGGAGGGGTTTGGGGCGTAAGTGGGTTGGGTGTGGGT
The DNA here is from genome assembly GCF_001698545.2 of Rhinopithecus bieti. Taxonomy (NCBI): domain Eukaryota; kingdom Metazoa; phylum Chordata; class Mammalia; order Primates; family Cercopithecidae; genus Rhinopithecus; species Rhinopithecus bieti. Next base: position 1,288,779 of record NW_016814096.1, read on the forward strand.
GGATGCGTCAGCACAGCTGTGGCTCTTAGTCCATCTCTTTCAACCTTCTGGGAACGGAAGCCTTGACAGGTCTTGGTGATTTAGAGCCGTGCTCAGTAATGTTTGCAGAAACAGCTCTGGAAAGAGACATCATCAGACTCTGAAGAATGAGGCAGCTCTGTGGGCCCCAGTCTTCTCAGACCACTCTGGGAGAGTGGAGCCTGCCCCAGATCTAGAGATGGAGGAAGACTGACTCCTTCCCGTGTGGTGCGGAGAGCCTCAGCTCTGGAGTCCCAGGGCTGAGTCACACTAGGCTGCAGAATAACTCTTAGTATGACCTTGACCAAGCCAGCCCTCGACCTCTCTGAGCTCTGGTTTCCTCGTTGGTAAAATGGAGATAATAATCTTCATCCTGTATCTCACAGGTACTGTGGAAGAACAAGGTGCGGTGATGGATTTGAAAATGTCCTGCCATCTATGAGGCATGCACAGAGGTTTGAGATTCTGACAATCCATGATTTGCAGGGATTTCTGAGTTCTGACTAGAACCCTGGCCCTCTGAGCAAAACTTTGATGGCATTCATGCCTAGCCTGGACTGCACAAATAACGATGATAATAATAATAGTAACAGTAGTAGCACTTTTTGACCACTATGTGCTCTATAAGCACTATTCTGAGGACTTTATGTGTATCAGCTCATTTTAACCCTTAAAACCATTCATGAGGTAAGTACTGTAATTATTCCCATTTTACAGATAAGGAAACTGACGCACAGAGATGTTAAGTAACTTGTCCAAGGTTACTCAGTTAGCAAATGGAGAAGTGGGATTTGAATCCAGCCAGTCTGATTCTAGGACCTGATCAAAAGCTGCAGATATTTTTCTCTGACATATAAGGGAGAGGAGTTTGGCATCTCCATTAATGTTTCTTAATTGGTTTCCTTCATTTATTTTGTTAAAGAGCTACTAGTGATCTAGTTTGCTTTTCTTTAAGTGCTGCCCTTAAGGAAACCTGACAGTGGTCAGTGAATAGGACAAAGTGGATTGTCTTGTGACTGTTGTGGGAAATGCAGCCATGCTTATACTGACACCTTGGGAAGATTTTCTTCTCCTTCAGTGTTTCAAAGAAAGGGACACTGCTGATTGAGAAAGAAACACCACTGTGGCTGGGTTACAAGAGTAGTTTTGAGCAAAGCAGGAAGCAATCCAGGGCAGCATTGAACCTGAAGGGAGAACACTCCTTAAGTAGCAGACTCTGGAGTCTGTGATAAAAGCATCATGACCAGGGGGCTGATATAGCCCTAGGCCTGACAGGGGAAAGGTTCAGACAGGAGGTAACAGCAGAAGGGGAGCCTGATCAGTACATGTGCACTTCCTTGAGATTAAAGTTCTGTTTGCTACATGGCGGGAATAATTAGAGTGTAGCAGCATCATAGCCTGGGTCTGAGTCTTGTGTATAAGAACTGAGAATGATAAACCAGCAGCGCTAAGAGCCTCGGGAAGACAGAGGCCTGAACAATCTGTTATTATGCATCTTGGTGTAACCATGTGGTCCCTGAGATGTGGGGAGTCTCAGGAGGCAGTTCACACTGTTTTTTGACATTAGTCAATGACAGGTTCTATGTGTCCAAACCTGGCTAAGCAGTTTCTTAATTCCTTTCATGTTTCACAATGATAATAAATTGCTCTCTGATGTGTTTAGTTCAAGGCTAAGTTTAACATTCATGGGATTCTATGCAAATTTGCAAAGCACAGAAAAACATTTGATACTTACCCTGCATGTGCATACGTGCACGTGCTCCCAATTTGTGGAAGTTATTAAGCCTGATAGTCTTACAGAAATGACTTGTCACTTTCCTGAAGCTCTGAGAATCATGGTTTTATTTCAGCATGTCTGGCTCAGACAAGCTTAGTGAAAATGCATGTGTATAAATTGTGTATTGAATAGGGTTTTGTATGACTACCCATTCTTGTTTCCTTGAGATGGGAGGGATGACTCATTTTAACTTTTTATTATTTTGAGAGTCTTTATCTTGCTTGCTTTCACTCTGGTTTCCAACATAAATCCATCTCTGTATCCTATCTTTCCTCACCCAGCACCTCCTTAAATTTCTTACCATTTAAGCTACTTTCCAGCAAAATTCTTTAGACTACTAATTCCCCTTGTGGGAAACACTGTCGGTCCAAACACAAGGGGATTGTTGGCTTGTCCCTGGATGGGCAATCATTGTAAACATTCAGAAGAGGCAGCCAGTCTGGGGCTTGTGCAACCCACCATCACTGTCCCTCTCCCTCTCGTGTGTGTAGGACTTATCTTTGCTTTCCACAATTTTTTTTTTTTTTTTTTTTTTTTTGAGACGGAGTCTTGCTCTCTGGAGTGCAATGGCGTGATCTTGGCTCGCTGCAACTTCTGCCTCCCAGGTTCAAGTTATTCTCCTGTCTCAGCCTCCTGAGTAGCTGGGATTATAGGTGCCCACCACCACACCCAGTTAATTTTTTTTTTTTGTATTTTTAGTAGAGATGGGGCTTCACCATGTTGATCAGGCTGGTCTTGAACTCCTAACCTCAAGTGATCCGCACCCCTTGGCCTCTCAAAGTGCTGGGATTACAGGCGTGAGCCACCGCACCTGGCTGCTTTCCACAATTTTTTTGAAGACCGTTACCATATTTGTGAGCAAACAGTAATTCATGTCATTTAGTCTAAGTAGAAGAAAGTCATGGTTTTTTAGGGGGAAGGAGAGACACTGGGGAGTCAGTGGAAGTTTATTGAGAAAAACTAAAATTCAGTAATTTGACAGAATGGCTTGATATTTTTTCTTGAAAAATGGAATTAAAAAATAAGAGTACAGGCCAGGTGTGGTGGCTAACGCCTATAATCCCAGCACTTTGGGAGGCCAAGGTGGGGGATCATGAGGTCAGGCAATCAAGACCAGGGTGAAACCCTGTCTCTACTAAAAATACAAAAAATTAGCCAGGCATGGTGGCGGGCGCCTGTAGTCCCAGCTACTCAGGAGGCTGAGACAGGAGAATGGCATGAACCCAGGAGGCGGAGCTTGCAGTGAGTCGAGATCGCGCCACTGCACTCCAGCCTGGGCGACAGAGCGAGACTCCATCTCAAAAAGAATAAAAATAAAAAAATAAGAGTGCAACCTGTTTCATAGCAACATTTCAACGTTTTTGCTGGTGTGGTTTTGTTTCTACTCTTGCAAAGCTCTGTCTTCTCCTTAAATAACTTCCTCCAAGTCTCAGGTACTATGTTAGAATCTTTATTTCATGACTCATTCTCTGTGATGTACCAAACAAACTTACTGACTTGTGCTTCTTTTTGACTGTCTTGATGGCAACTTCTCACCATTCTTCATGCTACTCTTCAGTCATGATACCTTGTGCTCTCCCTCTTCCTACTCTCCTGCAATAGTAGAATCTGGAACTCTGAGAATTGAAAGGGACCATAAAGGAGGATCTGTTTCCATCTCCCATGCAGGGCTCAACTTCTCTTTACAACATTCTTGTCATCTTGAGCCTGGACAACTGCAGGTGTTTTCTAAGCACTCTGCCATCTGCTGTTTTTGTCCCTTCCCGTCTGTTATTCACAGCCAGGATGGTTTTTCCAACATTGGAAAAAATGTTTGCTTCTGCATACAACATTCCAAAGCTCCCTACTTCCTACCTGTATTAGTTTTCTATTGCTGTGTAACAAATCCCCACAAACTTTGTGGCTTAAAACAACATACATTTATTATCTCACAATTTCCATGAGTTGAGAGGTTGGACACTGCTTATCTGCACAGGATCTCACAGGGCTGCATTCATGGCATTGGCTGGGCCATGTTCTCATCTGCAGGCTTGGCTGGGGAAGAATCCACTTCCAAGCTCACTCAAGTTATTGGCATAATTCATTTCTTTGTGGCGCCACACTGAAGGCTTTGACTTATTTCTGGCTGTCAACTCGGAGAGACTGTTCATGGTTCCTAGAGACCCCAATAGTTTCTGGAGGCCACCCACAGTTCTCACCAGCTGGGCTTTTCCATTGTGGCCTCTTACTTCGTCGAGGCACCAAGAAGAAGTCTGCTTGCAGTATGGGTTATTATATATGATCATATAATCACAAGAGTGACATCCATCACCTATTCTGTTGTTAGAAGAAAGTCACAGGTTGGCAGGGCATGGTGGCTCATGCCAGTAATTTCAACACTTTGGGAGGCTGTGGCGGGAAGATCACTTGAGCCCAGGAGTTTAAGATCAGCTTGCGTGACATGGCGAAACCTTGTCTCTACAAAAAATACAAAAATTAGCTGGGCTTGGTGGTGCATGCCTGTCATTCCAGCTATTAGGGAAGCTGAGCTGAGAGGATCCCTTGAGCCCAAAGGTTGAGACTGCAGTAAGCCGTGATCACAGCACTGCACTCTAGCCTGGGTGGCAGAGTGAGACCCTGCCCCCATCCCCCCCACCCCAAAAAGAAGAGAAAAAAGAAAGTCATAGGTTCTGCTCATACCCAAGGAGAGGGGATCACAAAAGGCATGATCACCCAGAGACAGAGATCATGGGGTCACATTAGAGTCTGCCTGACACACCACCTAGATCAGATTTTTACTTCACTGCCTTCCTAAAGTATGTTTTAAGTTCTCTATAATTTGGTTTTGCCCTATTTCTCCTAATTTATTTTCTCCTTCTCCCTAATAAACATCAGCTATCTCTCATTTCCTCCTTAAAATTTGTCTTTCTGTCTTATGGCCTTCCATAATGCAACTTTAATTAATACAGATATGTTTTACCTAATTAGCATAGACATAATTCTAAAATCTTGTGTGTAAAGCAGAATTATTTTTCATTGAAGTGAAGGGTTCTTGACTAATTTTTGGCTTCTGAATCCTTTTGAGAATCTGATTAAAGCTATAGAGACTCATTTCCCAGAAGTGAAGGACACAACCACACATATACTATTTCAGTTATTATTACAGTACAACAAACCACCCCTGGCTCAGTGCTATGAAACAACAAGATTTTATTTTGCCCATGGTTTTGGGAATTCAGACAGGGCGTAGTGCAGATGGCTTTTCCCTGCCTCATGATGTCTGGGCCTCAGTTGGGACGATTCAGACAGCTGGAGTGATTCAAATGGTTAGGGGAAGAATGGTCTGGAGGTTTCCTCATTCATCTGTCTGTTGTCTGGGCTAGCATGCCAGGCAGGCTTGGCTCAGCTGGGACTGTGGATTGGAGTGGTCAGGCATAGCCTCTCCACATGGTGTGGGCTGCTCACAGAGTGGGCGCTGGGTTCCAGGAGAGACGGAGGGAACATCCCAAGAGCAAGCATTCCAGGAGACCAAGCTAAAGTGACCTGGCCTTTGATGATGTTGCTTTGGAAGTCACGTGGCATTATTGGTCAAACAGACTCAAGCCCACTCAGATTCAAGGAGAGGGGACATAGACACACCCTCTCAATGGGAGGCGTAAAGGAGAAAAAACTCAAAACATTTCACGTGTAGACACAAACATATTTAAAGCAATAGTAGAATCTGGAACTCTGAGAATTGAAAGGGACCATAAAGGAGGATCTGTTTCCATCTCCCATGCAGGGCTCAACTTCTCTTTACAACATTCTTGTCATCTTGAGCCTGGACAACTGCAGGTGTTTTCTAAGCACTCTGCCATCTGCTGTTTTTGTCCCTTCCCATCTGTTATTCACAGCCAGGATGGTTTTTCCAAAACATAAATTTGCTCCTGTGCATCACCTGCTCCCACCCTCCCCATCAAACTAAAACCCACAGTGCTACAGAGGGAGCTGATGGCCACTGGAGCAATGGTCTGGCTGTCGCCTCCCTCTGCAGCTTTAATCTAATTTCTTGCCCACCTGCTGTTCCTGATCTAGCTGTGGTTACCTTCTGTCAGTTCTGCCACAGGGCCTTTGCATATGCTTGTTCCTTTATGTGGAATGCTTTTCTCTACCCTCTTTGCTTGGTTAACTTTTATTCATTCTTTGGATCTTGATAGTCGCTTCCTCAGGGATGTGCTTTCTGACCTCCCTGATCAGATCATAGGACTATGGATCTTTCATCTGTAACATTTATCGTTTTTACATTTGAAAAATGCTGGAGTCCATATCTCCCATAGAATTCTGAGTTCCATGAAGTCAGAGACCATGTATGTTTTTCCATAAGACATTGCTTAACCCAGTGTCCGGCATACAACAGGCATTTGCAGATGGAAGATACAAAAGGAGGGAGGGAAGAAAGGAAGGAAGGAAAGGTGAGGTGAGTGAACTTAAAATATGCGCTTTTGGAAACTTCTAATGGTGGAGAAGTCACTGACTTTAAGCCAGCTCATTTTGTTTTCAGTGGTTTTAATAATTAAGGAAATGTTTCTGTTAAGTTCTAATCTCTGTCTTTATACCTTCTTCCCACTGTCCCTAGTTCTGTCCCTGGAGCACTAAATAACACATCCAGTTTCTTTTTCACATATTTTAGGGAGATTGTGGTTTCTTGAATCAGTCTTTTCAAATGTTTACTGACCTAATTAATACCTGCTATTACAGTGAAGAGTAAACTGACACCCCAGGGACAATGACAGGCACAAACATGTCTTTGAAGGCCTTAGTTTTATCTTGGATCGGTCATTTGAATTTTGCATTCTACTCAAGAAAGTATATTTATCTTTATATATGAGTATGTTTCCCCTAAATCTTTAAGTAAAATTGATACGAATGATACATGTATTAGTCCATTTTCACGCTGCTATAAAGACATACCCGAGACTTGGGTAATTTATAAAGTAGAGAGGTTTAATTGACTCACAGGTCAGCATGGCTGGGGAGGCCTCAGGAAACTTACAATCATGGTGGAAGGTGAAGGGGAAGCAAGGCACCTTCTTCACAAGGTGGCAGGAAGGTGAAGTGCTGAGTGAAGGGGGAAGAGCCCCTTATAAAACCAGATCTTGTGAGAACTCACTCACTATCATGAGAACAGCGTGGAGGAAACTACCCCAATGATTCAATGACCTCGACCTGGTCTTTCCCTTGACGTGTGGGGATTATGAGGATTACAATTCCAGGTGAGATTTGGGTGGAGACACAAAGCCTTGAAGCTTAGCCATCAAGATGCTTTTTCGGTCATGAAGTTTTGAGTACCACCAGGGATCTCCTCAGTCCAGTGTGCAAATGGGGACTCTCCCTTTATAAACCTTTTCCTTTTTATAATGTAAAACACCTCCAAAAACATCATGTACTAGCACATATCAGTTTCTTAATGTTTTCTTAAGATGTGACAGAATTCACCCCAGCTGCCTAGGTATGCGCTGAGTAGGGCAGAGAACAGTAAACCTCATCCCCTTGAAAATCAACTAAGTTTTAAAATTCAACCTATAATGGTGGTTATCTCTGGGGAAAAGAAAGACAGAGGGAACCCAGACAGATACCAGGGAGAGGGCTCTAAAAATATTGACTCTGTTGTTAAGCTAAGAGGCACATGAGTGTTCATTTCATATAGATGCTATTTTCTAAGTATAGATACTTACATATAGATATTATTTTACATGTAGATATTATTTTCTAAGTATGAACTATTCTTCTAGTTAAAGAGTGAAAAAAATTAATGTAACCTAAGGATTTGTCATTTCCTTGCTGGCCTATATTTCTCTTCTAGTTCATCAGGAACTCTAGTCAACTCTGCCTACAGATAGCATAGGCTATTCTTAAAGGGAAGTGCCCCCATCCTGTTCCTGTCTAGGTAATTTTTGGACTAAGGGCAAACCTTTATATTGAATCCTTATATGTGTCTTCCTTTAGTAATAATTTCAGTCAGTTGACATATCTTTGAAACATGTTTTTCTGAAATTCTTCAAATCAGTTCTTCTGAATTGGGTATCATTTGGTAATTTAGTAAACATGCTTTCTCCCTTGGCTTTATGTGTATCATTGAGCTTTTTTTTAAGTCAGTAAATTCTGAGGTTAAATGTTTTTGAGAAATATCCCAAACATATTCCAGCAGTCAAATAGGTTTGAGAAATATTGGCTAAACAAATTTAATTAAATCATCCAACATCCTATTTATTAATTTTTTACTACATACCTCTTATGTTTTCTTGTCTATGAGACTTTTCTGAGCCTTTATTTACATGATGATGAGAATATACCCACATAAATTCCACATCCACTCTGGTGTCAGTTTTTGAATAGGTTAGGGTAAGTTAGGTTATGTTTGAATGACAACTCCCAAATTGCAGTGACATAAAATGGCAAAGGCTAACTTCTTGCTCGTGCTGCCTGTATATCTTTGGTCAGCAAAGTCCATAGGAGATGCAGGCTGGTGAACCAGCAAACACTTTGAACATTTCTAGTTTCTTCTTTCTCTTCCTTCTTTGTCTTCTCCTTCTGTTTTTCAGTAGAAACTTACTGAAATATGTTGCTAGGTTTTGTTTCTTTTTGTTTTGTTTTGCTATGGAGAAAGTAAGTTCCGGAGAGTCTTCCTCCAGCACTTAAATGTTCTAGCCCAGAAGTGACACTTGTCATTTCTGCTTACAGACTCGTTGGCCAGAACTAGTTACATGGCCCCCATCAGCCACAGAAGTATCCAAGATGTTCAATCCTCCCATGGGCTTGGAAGTGGGAGAGCCAGAAAGATATGGTCAACATCATTAATGACTTTCACATGTGAATCTTGTATACAGCGCTTCTCAAGATTGTTCATAGAAACTTTTCTTCATGAGGCATTTGGAATACTGTGCTTCATAGGAGCTACTTTGGGAAACACTAGTTTCTAGTCTGGAAAACAACAAGGTCCAGTAGAAGCAAATCCACTAGAGACTGTCTGTCTTCACTTCAGCATGGAGTTTTCCATCAGTCTCTCTTGGCCATGGTCCTTCAGTCAGTTACAGATCCCTTGGTATTAGCCCCCATTCCTCCATCCTGTTCGCAGAATTTTTTTTTTTTTTTTTTTTTTTTTTTTTTTTTTTTTTGTGAAAGAGTTTGCAAAACTTCCTGCTGAAAGCAAAAGCTGCTCAGCCTGTAGCATCCTTTTTCTGAGTTACAAGGCTATGTAATTGAAACAAGATGAATTTGTTTTGATTCTTGAATCCATGAGTTGGAGAATCCATTTAAACGAAGGTACAAAAGAAGAAATCCTACACAGATTTCACCTGACATCCACATAAAAGTGGATTCTAAAGTTTAACTGAAAATACAAAATGCAAAATACCTTATACAGATGTTATATTTACCCATATAAGTAACCAGATAAGACTGCATGCAAAGTGTGAAGTTGAGGCTATCTAGGAGATAAGCAACATGAACAAGGAGGATTGAGGCATGAAAGCCGTATCCACCTTCTGTATAAAATTGCAAGTGTCTGAGGGGGAGTACCACCTGCATGTGGTAACATAGAAACACAATTTCCATTGCAAACCATGAACCAGTTCTTAAGGAGGACATGCATTTTAATGAAATACTATGCATATTTTGGTGTCTTGGAACTATATATGCATTTTGCCACTTATTTCTATTTGAGATGGGCCAGTGGAGGCCAGAGGGAGCTTTGGCTCTGCAGAAAGCACCCTAATGATCCTGATTTGGTGATCAGGAGACAGTCAGGCTGAGCTGGGCATCTGATTATGGCCTGCCTAGGAAATGGAGTTGGTTTCTCCTATAAAATCAAGTCAACAGCCTGATGTAGTATTGGCTTATACCCTGATGAGTTCTTAAAATGATGTAAGGCCAATTTCTTGGTATCTGTAAATCCCAAGAATGGGGAATTTTAAAAACAAGAAAAGGAAGAATGAGAAAGGAATTTTTCAGCATATTGCCTAATTCAGAGTGAACTTCCAGCTTTCCAAGAGTTGTTTCCTCACCTCCTTTTCAGCGGAGGTTACCAGCTTATGCCCTGCCTCCTTGTCTGTCTGCCTGTGGGGCCACACATGAGTGTCGACAGTTCTGCCCTCTGCAGGTGCTTTTGTGACACCAGGCCCTGTGAGAAGTGTCTCCTTCCTTGTTTTTCCTTCTGAAATAGTTTAATCTGAAAGAAAATATCCTTTGCTGTTTGACATGGCGTGAATGATAGCACCTGGAAACCTTTTAAATCCAAGAAGATAAATATGTTTCATTGGAGCCATCTTTCCAAACAGACAACCTCAAATATTTCATATGAGATGCCTCAGGATCCTAAAAAAAGATTCATGCTTGAATACACAGTTCTTCTTTAGTTTTGTGCATTCTCGGTTCCTGGATGAGGTTATTTTGGTGTCATTGACCATGGCAGTTGACCACATTCAGCTTTGAGTTTCTAGGTTGCAAGTTTCACAGTCCATGCCTTTTGGGTGGTACCCCAAAATTTTTTTTTAATACACAAGTATTTTCCACATCTTTCCTTAAACATCACTTCATCAGAAAGTGCTTCCCACCAACCCTGCCCTGTAGGTTCACTGCAACATTTTCCTACTTGATATTATGTAATTTGTTGTTTGACTCTGTTTCCTGAGCTTTCTGTGATGCGTCCAGGCAGAGCCTGTCTTGCACACACCTTTGTCTCCAGCACCTGACCACAGCAGGCACTTCATGAACATCCAACCCCTGACGGCCTGATATTTTGTTTCACAGGAACAGACAATCTACAGATGAATGTCACCCGGACTCCAGAGTCATTTCCTCCTGGGAAATTGTTACCAATTTCACCAACATGGCCTTTCACAGAAGTCAAGTCTTCCTCAGCAGCAGACAGAAGCAAGACCATGCTGGGACAGTCCTCTGACAACACAAGCTTGCCACAGTCAGCCCGAACCCCTGCGTCCAAGACACACCACAGAACTAGGGCTCACGTGGACTTCTCTTCTTCCCTTTACCAAGGAAGCGGACATAGCTCCTCCCTCGAACCTTCCAAGGAGTCTACCGAGTCCCTGGTCCAACCGGGGCCTAAAGGGGGACAAGAAGCAGCCGATGTGTCAGGTTTGCCTCTCACCAGCATGCTCCCCTCGTTGTCCACAGTCCCTTCAGGGACGTCCTTCAGTGCTGTCCCCCCATCCCAGCCAGTATGGGCATTGGCTCCCTCCATTTCAAAGCATCCCCCAAGGTCAGACATTCCCCCACTCCTCCCTCCACTTCCATCCTCTTCATTGGCTCCTGACTCACCTCATTCCATCATCTCTGAACCAGCAGAGCAACCCCCCAAAGTGCCATTAGTTCCCCAAACACCTCCAGCTGACTCCTCTTCAGGTCAGAACATAGCTAATCACCTAATCCCATTTTCTGATGAAATGGAGCACACTCTATCCCAAAATGCTCAGGATCTCATAGGCATCCCTCATCTAGGTGTTTCTGGATCCTCAACAAAGTGGCATTCCAAGCTGTCCCCAACAGAGGGTCCCCATTCAGCAGGCTCATCCACACCTGGGTTTTTGATCCCTGTGGCAGAACTGTCCCATCCGTCTCCCCCTCCCCCAGCACTTGGAAGTCTTCCTCAGCTTCCAAATGGAAGCCCCTCATGGTCAATGTTGGAAGTGGCTTCAGATCCTGCATCCACCCAGCAGATCAAAGCTGGGATGGCTGGAAGAGTGCACAGTGGGGTGTCTTTGCCAACTTTTAAGAATACAGACACAGCGACCCATGAGGCTGAGCCTCCACTTTTCCAGACTGCAGAATCAGGGGCCGTAGAAATGAACAGCAGAAAGCTAGCCCCTGACACTGCAAATGACTCTGCTAACCCGCTGCGTTTGTCAGCAGCTCCAGAGAATTCCAGAGGGCCCGCCCTTTCGGCAGAACACACCTCTTCTTCTTTGGTGCCTTCTCCTCTGCATATCACTGCACTGGGTCGAGAGCAAGCCATCCTTTCTGAGGTGGTTCCCACATCACCATCAACTGGGACAGCCAACTTTCCCTCTGTACTTACTTTCCTCCAGCCCACAGAGAATCATGCCTCCCCATCTCCCGTGCTAGAAATGCCCACTCTTCCAGCAGAGGGCAGTCATGGGTCCCCTTCTACAACTAGAGACTTGCTCCTCTCAGGCAAAGTTCCTAATCTTTCCACATCTTGGACATTTCCCCGGTGGAAAAAGGACAGTGTGACAGCCATTTTAAGGAAAAATGAGGAAGCAAATGTGACGATTCCTCTCCAGGCCTTTCCAAGGAAAGAGGTTTTGAGTCTTCACACTGTAAATGGATTTGTCTCTGATTTCAGCACCGATCACATCTCATCTCCCATCGTTACAGCACCAAGGACAAATCCCCGTCCTTCAGGATCACCTCTGCCTTCCATACTCTCCATACAAGCCACTCAGACTGTTTTCCCATCTCTTGGCTTTTCCAACACCAAGCCAGAGGCTTACGCAGCTGCTGTGGACCATTCTGGGTTGCCAGCTTCAGCTTCCAAACAGGTGAGATCATCGCCCTCCTCCATGGATGTATATGATTCCTCAACAATAGGAGACATGAAAAAGCCAGCAACCACAGATGTTTTCTGGAGTTCTCTTTCAGCAGAAACCGGATCCCTTTCCACAGAATCAATAATATCTGGCTTGCAGCAGCAAACAAATTATGATTTAAATGGACACACAATTAGCACCACAAGTTGGGAAACTCATTTAGCTCCAACGGCTCCTCCCAGTGGTTTAACTTCAGCTGCCAATGCCATAAAATCTCAGGATTTCAAAGACACTGCTGGGCATTCAGTGACTGCAGAAGGGTTTAGCATTCAGGATCTGGTCCTCAGTACAAGCACTGAGCAGCCTGTGCAACAGTCAGACGTGACCGTGGTTGGAAGCCATGTAGACCTCTGGCCCACAGGCAATAACAACCATTCCATAGACTTCCAAACAGCTGAAGTTGCGTATTACTCACCCACAACTCAACATTCTGTGTCTCATCCTCAACTACAGTTGCCCAACCAGCCAGCACATCCTCTTTTGCTAACCTCGTCAAGACCAACTCCTCCAGGTAGCTTGCAGGAAATGCTTTCAGATGGAACAGATACAGGTTCTGAAATTTCCAGTGACCTCAATTCATCACCTGAGAGAAATGCTTCCACACCATTCCAGAACATCTTGAGATATCACTCTGCTACTGAATCTTCTATTTCGACCAGTGTCTTTCCCAGGACCTCCTCCAGAGTGCTGCGGGCCTCTCAGCACCCCAAGAAATGGACAGGTGCAGCCACTAATGCAGGTAGTTTGTTTCCCAGTACCCCCAAAACAGGCATGACTGCTTTTGTGGTCAAAGCATCTTCAAGCTCAACGCAGATACCAGCCGTGCTCTGAAGGAGCTCGTACCCTCTATCAGGAGTGAGTTAGCAGCCCCAAGTAGTCACTTCATTGATCCTGTGCCCACCTGAGCTTTTGAAACTATTCACAATGTAAGCATTCTTGCTGTCAACCATAGCTGTGCTGTAAGTGGCATTCTTGTTATGGTTAATCAACTTAATGAGCCTAGAGTTGTTTTGCCTGAGTTCTGTCCACTGCAAGTCAGGTTACAGAGACTTCACCCTAGCAAATCCATAAGTTACATCCATTCATCATCAGAACAAGTGACACGTGCATTTCTAGCCAATGACAAACTTTGTTTTTTCTCTCTTTACAGTGGACACAGTGTCATCTAAGGTAGAGCCAACAGCAGCAGCTGCCGTCACATTGTTTCTGAGGAAATCTAATCCACCTGCATTGTCTGCAGCCCTGGTGGCTAAGGGCACCAGCAGCAGCCCTTTGGCCGTGGCCTCAGGACCAGCTAAGAGCAGTTCGGTGACTACTCTGGCTAAAAATATCACAAACAAGGCTGTGTCTGGCCCAAAGAGGACACCAGGGGCAGTCCATACAGCCTTCCCGTTCACGCCAACCTACATGTATGCAAGAACAGGACATACCACAAGCACACATACAGCCATGCAAGGAAACATGGGCACTGCCTCTGGCCTGTTGTCTACAACTTACCTCCCCAGGAAACCACAAGCCATGCACACTGGCCTCCCAAACCCCACCAACCCGGAGATGCCCAGAGCATCCACGCCACGCCCACTGACAGTCACGGCCGCACTGACATCCATTACAGCCTCAGTGAAGGCCACCCGGTTGCCACCGTTGCGAGCAGAAAACACGGATGCTGCCCTTCCTGCCGCATCGGCTGCAGTGGTCACTTCTGGCAAAATGTCATCCAACCTGGAGTGTCAGATGTCCAGTAAGCTCCTGGTGAAGACAGGTATGAGACCACTGTTCTGATCTGAAAGCAGCAAGCCTGGCCTCAGAGATGTAGCAATAATGTTTGTTTTAGATCTGTGGTCCTCAACCAGGGGAGATTTTTCACCCTCCCCCAGGGACATTTGGCTATGTCTGGAGACATTTTTGATTGTTATACTTGGTGGCTGGAGGTATACTAAAATCTGGTGGGATAGAGACTGGGGATACTGCTCAACATCTTACAGTGCACAGAACAGCCCCAACCACAAAAATTAATCCCGCCTAAAACATCTATAGGGCCAAGGTTGTGAAACCATGAGATTTAGCAAGTGGTAGAGGAGAGAGAGCCTGATGCGGCATGGGTCTGGTCCTAGGATCAGTCCTGATATCAGAAGCCCCCGGAAACCACAGTTCTGCCAGTGGGCCTAAGAATGCAAAGGTACTGTTTTGCATCAGTGATGTCTTACATGAATGAATGATGTGGTTCGTAAAATACAACATCTTGGGAAGTGCTACAGAGTTCAGAAAGGCTTTTGTCTTGCATTTTTTTCAATTAGCTGATAGCAAAAGTACAACTTCTGCACACTATGTGGGAGCCCAGGATTTCTTTTGATGTTAGAAAGAAGACTTTCTTGAAAAAGTGGGATAGACAGCACCAGAATTGTGAGCAAGGATGGGGTGCTGTCTTTCAAGCCCCCACTCCCCAGCTGTAGCAAAGCAGGTCTAGAATGCATGGAGAGCTTTTCATAGTGTGGCAATGTTTGCTATAAAAAATTAGACAAATTATTTGAAAGAGCACGCCAGTGTTGAATGCTCACATCCTGCCTTCCTCCTCACCCCACGAAGAATTAAATGAAATTATATCTTGAGATATATCCTATTCTAAAATGGGAAATTATGAAATTAGGCATAGCAAAAAGTACAGTATCTCTTTCTGTTTCTCAAGAAATTATACCATCTGGGTTTCCACTCTCTGTCCCCACTCCATTCCACTCTCCTCTGGGTGGCAGGCAGCCCTGGCCCCTCAGAGGCAGAAGTTGGAAACATTGTCTTCTCTGTCTTCTTCCCAGCCCCCCACCAACCCAGCTACATCTAATCAATCACCAGTTCCTTTCACTTCTACCTCCTGGATATCCCTTCTCTCCATCCTCATTCACACTGCCACTTCCCTAGTTCACACTGTCATCGTCACTCACCTAAATTTCTGCAACAACAGCCACATTTATCTCTCTGCCTTCAGAGTCCCCCCCCTTCAATCTGTTCTCCAGTCTGCAGTCGAGAACCTCCTAAAATGCATTCCTTTGCTTAAAACTCATTTCTCATTGCCCTTAGGACCAAGCTTAAACATATATTTACAGTCGTCCCCTCTTATCTGCAGGGGATCTATTCCAAGACTCCCAGTGGATGCCTGAAACTGCAGCTAGTACCAATCCCTATATAAACTGTGAATTTTTCTATTCATACATACCTATGATAAAGCTTAATTTATAAGTTAGGTGCAGTAAAGGTCAACAACAACTAGTAATAAAACAGAACAAGTATAACAATAGACTGTAATAAGAGTGATGTGAATGTGGTCTTTTTCTCCCTTTCTTTGACTCTTTCTCTCAAAATACCATACTCACCTGTTTTCAGACTGTGGTTGACTCCAGTACATAAAGCCATGGAAAGTAACACTGTGGCTAAGAGGGAACTACTGTACACTGAAATATTTTGCTTCTTTCCCCTGCGCCTTTGCGCTTGGTGCTCCCTCTGCTGAGAGGGGGTGAGGGGAATCTCTTCCCCCTTGTCAAATTTCACTCTTGTGATCCTTCAGAACTTAGCTGAAGCATCAGTTCCGATGGAAATTTTCCCTGATTCCCATCCCTTTATCAAATTCAGGGCTGGGTGCTCCTAGGAGCTCTGGCAGTGTCCTAGGCTTCCCTTCCAACAACACCTGTCACATTCGATCCCAAATGCCTATTCTCTGTCCTGTGTCTCCATCCCACTTGTGAGATGGGGATGGCACCTTCCTAATCCAAGGTTGTTTGAGGCTGCAGCACCGAGCTCAGGGCCTGCACCTAAGGAGGCTGTCTGTGAATGTTGTTGCAGGAATTTCATCGTATGCACTGTCGAGCCGGCTTTCAAAGTCAGAGGCAGCATCTGTCAGAAATGAAATGCCACCAGCATTCCAGCTCTCTTTCTACTTGGGTCACACAAATGGCTAGGGCCTTCTTTCCTTAGGACTTTAGCAGGACCCACAGAGCTACCAGCCCACCCCGTCACTGATGGCCCTGTGCTTACCATCTCTGCCCAGAACTTGCAGAAGGTGGCGGCTGTGAGGAGCGGAGGGCAAGTGAATGATGAGGCTTGCCGCCTTGCCTGATTGCCATGCTTCTATTTTGCTCCACAGTTCTCTTTCTAACCCAAAGGAGAGCGCAGATCAGTGAATCCTTGAAGTTCAGTATCGCCAAAGGGCTCACACAGGCATTGCGGAAGGCTTTCCACCAGAACGATGTCTCAGCTCACGTAAGTGCTTTGCTTTGTAACCAAGCTAATCCATCACAGTCTGGCTCTTGGGTCTAGAATATGTTAAGATTGTTTTCCTCCTTTCTAGACATCATAACAACACTGGCCAGAAGTAGAATCTGTCTTCACTTTGACAACTAGCTAATGTGTAGTGGCTCAAGAAAAAGGTCTAATTTTGAGATGGAAAATGGAGACTAGTTGCTTTATGTCTAGATTTCTTTTTAAAGATTGGATATGTTGGCCAGGTGTGTGGCTCACATCTATAATCCTAACACTTTGGAAGGCCGAGGTGGGCGATCACTTGAGGTCAGGAGTTTGAGACCAGCCTGGCAACATGGTGAAACCCCGTCTCTACTAAAAATACAAAAATTAACTGGGCATGGTGGTGGGTGCCTCCTAGCTACTTGGAGGCTGAGGCAGGAGAATCGCTTGAATCCGGGAGGTGGAGGTTGCAGTGAGCTGAGATCGTGCCACTGCACTCCAGCCTGGCCGACAGAGTGAGTCTCTGCCTCAAAAACAAACAAAGAAACAAGCCTGGATATATTGTTTTAAACCATCCCATTATCCCATTGTTTGGGGAAAGTATTTACATTGTTCGTGTAATTCTCTAGAAAACTCTCCATTGCTTTTCCCCTTATTTTTGTCACTGTCATGAAGAGTGATTTATTTCTGGATATTCAAAAATTACCCTGACCTGTAAATCGAGTCTGACTTTGCTTAAATTGCCCACTGCAGACAGGGAAGTAAACATTTTTTCTTTTAATGCCAAGTACTGTTTAATGATTTTGATGCTGGCTGATTTTGACGGCTTATCTAAGAGATGGAAGCTTCACTTTACATCTTTGGGTTTGATTCCAAGTTTTCAAACAGTAAATGCAGTTGGCAGTCAGTAGACTCCCGTTTGCACCACTAAACACTATTGCTCTGGCTTCTTCTTTTGATGTTCTGTCCTACAGCTGCAGTCAGCTTACCGACCCCCTTCCCTCCCATCAACACGGAGGACTAGAAAGGAGATTTGGCACATACTTTATTGGTCATTGTCGATCTCTTTTATATATTTCTAAAAAAAAAAAAAAAAAAAAAGAAAGAAATGCATTCTATGAGAGGCTCTTATGATTTCTGCACCAGAAACTTTATGGGAAGTTGAAAAGGTGAATATTTCCATTTAGTTGCCTGATACAATTTTCACTAATCTTCAATCATTCTCAAACTACTTTTATAGTTTTGGTCTGTTGCTGCATATCATCACAGACCAGTGTGACAATGAGTATTCGTTTTTTTTTTTTTTTTTTTTTTTTTTTTTAATGGGCTTTCATTTAAAAACTTAAGTAGAAAAGGCATTTGATATTACACCATAAATGGAAATCAAGATCATTTGCCACAAATAAAAGGTGATGGTAAGAATGAGAATAGTGTAAACCAAACAGCTTGTTAAATTCAAGCTAGAGGTTGTTGCTTGCAGAAAGCTCTAAGGCTGAGCCTGGTATCCCTTTGTTTGTTTGTTTATTTAAAAAAGGAATTAGCAAGGGTTAGAGAGATGTTAAAAGCAAATATTGACTAAACTGAGACTTATTCTTTGGGGTCATTGGAAGGGTTGAAAGGGAACAACTTTCTCACTGAGTGATTTAGTTGATTTAGTGTCGTCTTGTGCTGTGTCCACGTTCCATGCTGAAATACCTCTTGTTCCACCTAAAATCATCTTGAGCACCATCTTCAGGGAAAACTGAGGGGGAGCACACAATGTGGAGGAAGTAAAGGCACACCCATCCTGTTGCAAAATCAGTTGTCTTGCTTCCTTTGGAAAATACACACGGAGATGCAAGAATATGGGGAGAAAGCAGGTGTCAAAAATTTACTGGCCAGGCACAGTGGTTCATGCCTGTAATCCCAACAATTTAGGAGGCCAAGGTGGGAGGGTCACTTGAGGCCAGCAGTTTGAGATCAGTGTGGGCAACGTAGTGAGACCTCCATCTCTACAAAACATATATAAATTAGCCAGGTATGGTGGCACACACCTATAGTCCTAGCTACTCGAGAGGCTGAGGTGGGAGAATTGCTTGAGCCCAGGAGGTCAAGGCTGCAGTGAGCTGTGATCACGCCACTGTACTCCAGTCTGGGTGACAGAGCAAGACCCTGTCCAAAAAAAAAAAAAAAAAAAAAACACTCACAAAACAAAACCCTGAGTTCCAGTTTTACAAGATGAAAAGAGTTCTGGAAATGGATGGTAGTGATAGCTGTACACCATTATAAATGTGTTCAATAGCACTGAACAGCACACTAAAAAATGGTTAAGATGGTAGATGGTATATTGTGTGTATTTTACCACAATAAAAACTTAGAAAAAAAGGAGCTGCGTACATATATCTATGTGTTTATATATGTTACTCTTTTCTCTGTTTTTCAAATACATAAATTCTATAATAAACATTACATTTAATATATAAAACCAAAAGAAATTTTAAAACCCTGAACTGTAAATATGTAACATCAAGAAAGAAAAAAGAAAAAATAATAATAAAATCTAAAGCCTCAAAATCTTACAATTGAGACAGAAAGACCTCAGACCATCAGTGTCCCCTAGGATTCAGCTGTCAGAGAAATTCTCTGTGGTGCATCCCCGCCTTGGTCTTAAACCAATTTACAAGCCAAGGACAGAGTCTGAATGAGTCTTCTCTCTGCTTCTAGAAAGAGGAATTCACTTTACTTCTTGACCCGTGCCCCAAAGGTGCCCCCACTTAATCTATCATTTCTACCTTTTAATTCTCACAAATGATGAGAAATACAAAAAGTGATTTTCCCCAGCATTTCATTCACTGAAAATCTCTTTAAACTACTCTCCCCTCTCTGCCTTTTTGGTAATAGTAATAGATTGTCACAGGATTATACTGAGGCACTTAAAGAATAAAGAAGATACAGATTAAATTCTATTCCGTGAAGATTTGATGTAAATTATATTTTGTTGTTTTTGTGATATTTTGAGACTTGCCAATCCAAATTATGCTTTATAGGATTGTTAAGAATATTTGTTGAATGAGAACATTCTATTCTCCAGTCTTGTTTCTAATAGCCGTGGTTCTAAGAAATACCAAGAAGAACTTAAAGTACTGTGGAAATAAACAATAGGTTTTGTGGGTCCATTTGTTTTGTAGGTGGACATTCTGGAATATTCTCATAATGTCACAGTTGGTTATTATGCTACCAAAGGGAGGTTGGTGTATTTGCCTGCTGTGGTGATCGAAATGCTGGGTGTGTATGGAGTCAGCAACGTCACTGCAGACCTGAAGCAACACACCCCAAACTTACAGTCTGTGGCAGTACTTGCCTCCCCATGGAATCCCCAGCCTGCAGGCTACTTCCAACTAAAAACAGGCAAGTGACTCGGAAGGAAAGGATTTTATCCATTCTTGGGTTCAAGGCAGTACCAAGTGGACACCTGTTTAAAAACTCCATCGCTAGCTGCTATGTCATTTTTTAAAGTCCCTGTGAATCTTCTTCAAGGGGTCCTGCTCATCAAATGTCCAAGTTCCTTGCACATGAGCCCAAACTCTTCCAACCCTAGATTTGCTAGAAATGTTCTATCATAGGAGCCTTCCTTCCCAATTTACATACTTAGTACTTTTGAGCACCAGGTACTATATTTTATATTTTTTTCTATATTATCAGTGGATACTAATAATAGTTGAACGTGCAAAAGAAAGATCTATAGTTTGGAGCAATGGGTTCCAGATGCCACTGAATGATAATCTCTGAGTTTAGGTCTTAGAATATACTTTTTTCAAACTCTCTGGTGATTTCTGGTCTGCAAAGTTTGTAACCTACAGGAGTAGAGAAACTCTTAAAATCGAAACAATCAACTTAGCAATGGAGGTCAATTGATTTTCTTCCCTCCAAAGAAACAGAAGGCATGATCTCTCTTAGATTATGATTTGTCAGTCTTTGAGCAGATGTCTACATATTCCAATTAGATAAAATCATGAAATCTTTTGCATTAGAGGGAATCTCTGGTTTGATCGTGCTTTTAATTCTTCTGTGTTATAAATCATCTTAAGAGCCACTTTCAAAACTACAATCAAACCTTGTCTGGCCTTATTATTTATTTGCCTAATTCCTCTCATCTGAAATCGTGCTTTTTGTATAATGACCACCATTAAATCCAAGGAACTGAGGCATGGAGCTTTGGTGAGCACTGATTGACTACTCTCATTCTAGTGCTGCAGTTTGTGAGCCAAGCGGACAACATACAGTCCTGCAAGTTTGCTCAGACAATGGAACAGAGGCTGCAGAAAGCATTCCAGGATGCCGAGAGGAAAGTCCTGAATACCAAAAGCAACTTGACAATTCAGGTAGGGAGGAGGGTGCTTCAGGCTGTGTAGTTGACAGACAACCACAATGCAGATTCTGGCAAGAAATGACTTGGGTCTTCCCTTTCAGAGCTGCCATGTATAAATGTAACTTTGCACTTCAGACATTGGTGAGGATGTCTGGGATTTGGCCATGGCAGGAGGGATGCTGTGTCACTGTGCACCTATTGCGGTTTGGGTTTTATATTTCTTTCCCCGTGGGATGCTTTCTCAGGCCTTTCTAATACGTTTATTATTTTGAAAAGTTGAATTAGTCTGTACTGTATATGTCAAATGTCTAATATAAAATGAATAAATGAATCAATTCTAAGTAGCTAAGTCACCAAGATTTGCCCATTCTGTGATTTTAGGCATTGGCTTATATTCCAGTCACCTTAGTTTACACACATGCCAACACACATACACACATGCCCACTCACACACATACACATGCATTTTATATTGAAGTCTTTACTATGTGCCATGAACTGTGCTAAGTGTTTTACAAATATTTTGCTACATAATACTTAAGATATCCTTCGGAGATATTCTTACTCCCATTTCACAGAGAACTGAGAGGCTAAGAAACTTCCAGAAAGTCACACAGTTAGTAAAGAATGGAAGAAGGACTTGAGTCAAAAGCCAATGTTCTTATCCACTACGCTATACTCACATCGATGCAATGTAGAAATGGGGTCCTTAATGAAGCCTGTGTCAAACAATGGAATTCTTTCCCAGGAAAAATCCCTGGGAAATGAATCATGGCGTGAGAGAGGAGGAAGTAAGAGATGAGGTTAGAAGCCACAGGAGTCTAAGAGTTAAAGGGTGATGGGAAAGTGTCTCCTGTAGGGGCTGCTTTTATTGGGGGACAGGATTTTAGATGCTCTTGAACATTTAAACAGCCCTTTAAAAATTTTTTTAGTTATTTGTAGAGATGGGGTCTCCATATATTGCCTAAGTCGATCTCAAACTCCTAGGCTCAAGCGAGTCTCCCTTGGCGGCCTCCCAAAGTGCTGGGATTATAGGCATGAACCGTCGACACCTGGGTCACTGCATCTCAGCTTTTTGGATTAACAATGTACACATCACCAAAAGCCTTTTTCAGATCTTTTTTTTTTTTTTTTTTTTTTTTTTTGCAATTACATAGATATCCCACTAAGGACAGATGCTTCTCAATGATATTCATGTAGCCCCAATTAACTCTTCTTTTAATGTCTCTGTTTTGACTACTGAACTAAAGCCTTTGCAATTAGACCCAGTGGTTTTAAAATGGACATTTAGCATAAGTGAATTATCGGCAAAGCCAATATGATGTAGAAAGCCTACAGTTTAACTTGAGTGAGTGAGCAGCTTTCCTGTTCTAGATTCATCCAAAGTGTAGATGGAAGTATCTCATTATGATTTGGTTCATGTTAGATGAAGATCTAAAAATGTGTCACAGACTGAAGATTTATGTAAGAAGTGTGACTCAGCTCTCTTGTGGCAACTCTTTTTCTTTCTGATTGGATTTGTGATCCTCACAGGTGCATGAGCCTAGTTAGATCTTGGCAGCACAGCATACTTTAATTGTATTCAGGAAGCACAGACTTATTGAGTGCCTGCTATTTATCAGGTACTGGGAAGGACACCAAGATAAGCTGCCCTTGCCCTTAAGAAGCCTCCTTGTGGTGGTGTATGGTAGTTATGGGCCATTAGAGGAAACTTTATAGATCAAGTAACAAACCTTCCTTGGAAAAGACGATAGGAGGTGGTTTGAAGATTACATCTAAATAGATTTTAGATGCTCTTGAACATTTAAACAGCTCTTGAAATGAATGGATAATTGGATGAACTGTTTTTGTTAACCCTGTTTCCATTTTTGCCTTGGCTGACAGGAAGCCCAGAGCCAAATTTGTTGCCTGGATTTAGTAACCCTCAGGGCCTCTGTATTATGCATGGTAACTGCATGCTAATGTTCCCTTGGGGCTGTCTTTCACCAGGACCTGGTTTTATAATTAATAACTTTTCCTTTTATATTGTATAGTATATAATTTGTAAGGCACCTTGAATCCTTTGTGGAATAAGACCATGTAAATATTTAATTAATTTGCTCAGAGTGTCATTGAAAAACCGACTTAAAAACTTGTATAGGTTTGATATTAGGGACTAGATTACAGTGGACTCAATTAGGATGGTTTTGGTTGCCAGGGACAGAATCTAAGCTGATGAAGCTTAAGCAAAAAGGAAGTGATTGGCTCATGTAACTGAAAGGTTCATATTTATTTATTCAGACATCATTGTATCCAGGTGATTAGATGATGCCTTCATCAAGCTCTCTCTTCATTTCTTGGTTGGCTTTGCTCTACACTGGCATTGTCCGTGGCTCCCATGGGGTGGCCCCTCACAACCCCAGATTTGTCTCATCCTTGTTGCTCACAGTCTTGTAGAACCAAAGTGCCTTTCCTGCTGTCATTCCAGTAAAATTCCTGGGATTAGCTCTCATTGAACCTACTGTGCCCTTTGTGGATCACTAACTGGCCAAGGAGATTAAATGTCCCGATGAAGTAGGCCTGACTGCTCCTGAAACCTGTTTGGGGCAGCCCCATCCAGAACACATGAGCAAAGAGGAGAAGTGGTTCCCTGAGGAAAATTGTGATGCTATCAAGAAGGGAGGATGGATGCTGGGTAGGCAAACAACAGCTTTCTGTTCCATCAGCCTATAGTTCTTAGCTAAATGAATCATGGCCTGAGTGAGGGGTAAGTAAGAGATGAGGTCAGAGGCTACAGCAGTCTAAGAGTTCAAGGGTGACAGGAAAGTGTTCCCTGTAGGGACTGCTTCTATTGGGGGACAGGGCATGAATTTCAGGAACCAGTGCCCTGACTTTGAACCTGTAGGCCTCTTATTTTTGAAGCTATTCTCAAGTATACATCAAGAATGACCTCACTTTTCTTACCTATAAAAAAATGAGTATATTAAAGAAAACAAACAAATGGAAAGACTTCCTGTGCTTATGGATTGGGAGATTTTATTTTATTTATTTATTTTTTTGAGATGGAGTCTCACTCTGTTGCCCAGGCTGGAGTGCAGTGGCACGATCTTGGCTCACTGCATGCTCTGCCTCCCAGGTTCATGCCATTCTCCTGCCTCAGCCTCCCGAGTAGCTGGGACTACAGGTGCCTGCCACCATGCCTGGCTAATTTTTTTTGTATTTTTTTAATAGAGATGGGGTTTCACTGTGTTAGCCAGGATGGTCTCGATCTCCTGACCTTGTGATCCACCCGCCTCAGCCTCTCAAAGTGCTGGGATTACAGGTGTGAGCCACCGCATCTGGCTGGATTGGGAGATTTTATATTGATTGTCACTGCCCAAAGGGATCTGAAGATTTAATGTAATTCCTATCAAAATCCCAGTGATTATTTTTCACAGAAATAGAAAAATTAACCCCAAAATTCCCATGGAATCTCAAGGGGCTTTGAGTAGCCAAAGCAATCTTGAAAAGGAAGAACTAAGTTGGAGGTCCCACACTTCCTGATTTCAATACTTACTACAAAGCTATGGTAATCAAAACAATGTGGTGCTGTCATAAAGGCAGACATTTAGACAAATGGAATAGAAGAGAGAGCCAGCCCAGAAATAAACCCTCTTGTATATGGTCAGATATTTTTTGACAAAGGTGCCAAGGCTATTCAATGGGGAAACGACAGTCTTTTTAACACATTAGGAAAACTGAATATTCACATGTGATCCCAAAAGAGTGAAGTTGGATCCTTACTTAACACCATCTACCAAAAATAACTCCAAATGGATCAAAGATCTAAATGTAAGATCTAAAACTATAGGACTTTTATAGGAAAACATAGGGGAAAAACTTCGTGACACACAGTATTTGGCAGTGATTTGTTGGACATGACACAGGCAAACAAAAGAAAAGGCAAATTAGACTTCATCAAAATTAAAACTTCTGTGCATCAAAAAACACTACCAGCAGAGTGAAAAAGCAACTCATAGAATAAATGAAAAATATTTGCAAATCATATATCTGGTAAACAGTTAATATTCAGAATATGTAGAGAATACCTACAACTCAATAATAAAAACAAAAAAAAACAAGGAATGAGCAAAAGACTTGAATAGACATTTCTCCAAAAAAGATATACAGATGACTTAAGCACATGACAAGATGCTCTATATCACTAATCATTAAAGAAATGCAAATCAAAACCATGAGATACCTATTCACATCTATTAGGATGGCTATTCTCAAAAAATAGAAAGTCCTAAGTGTTGGCGATGATGTGGAGAAATTGGAACCCTAATGCATTGCTAGTGGGAATGTCAAATAGTGCATTCCCTGTGGAAGGCAGCATGGTAGTTTCTTAAATAACTAAACTTAGAATTACCATATGGTTCAGCACTTCCATTTCTCAGTATATACCAAAAAGAATTAAAAGTAGGGACTCAAACAGGTATTTATACACCCGTGTTCATAGTAGCATTATTCACAACAGCCAAAAGGTGGAAGCAACTCATGTGTCCATTAATGAATGAGTGGATAATCAAATGGCATATATACATACAATGGAATGTTATTCAGCCTTTAAAAATGAAGGAAATAATGGATGATTGGAATGCAGAAAGATTTTAAAAAGGAAGGAAATTCTGATGCGTGCTGCAACATGGATGAACCTTGAGGACATTTTGCTAAGTGAAATAAGCCAACCACAAAAGGACAAATACTGTATGATTTCTCTTATAAAAGGTATCTAGAATTGTCAAATTAATAAGTGATTCCACTTAAAAGAGGTATCTAGAAAGTAGAGTGGTGGCTGCCAGGGGCTGTGAGGAGGGAGAAATTAGGAGTTGTTTAGTGGGTTTAGAGTTTCTGTTTCGGATGATAAAGAGGTTCTAAAGATGGATGGTGGCGATGGTTGTAACAGTGTGAATGCACTTAATGCCACTGAACTATACGCTTAAAATGGTTAAATTTTATATGTGCATTTCACCACAATAAAAAAATAATTAAAACTTAACCGGTCAAGTGTAGTATATACAGAGGCACCCACATTGCAAACTTTGTAGGTTTCCTCCGGCTCCAGTAGGATTTGAGTTTTCCTTTCATTTTGTTTTAGAGGCAGGGTCTGACTTTATCTCCCAGACTGGGGTGCAGTGGCACAATCATGGCTCACTACAGCCTCAAACTCCTGGGCTCAGGTGATCCTCCAGCCTCAGCCTCCTAAGCAGCTGGGACTACAGGCATGCAACATCATGCTTGGCAATTTTTTTCTGTTTTTTGTAGAGACAGGGTTTTGCCATGTTGCCCAGGCTGGCCTTGAACTCCTGGGGTCAAGTGGTCCATCTGCCTCGGCTTCCCAAAGTGCTGGGATTACTGGCATGAGCCACTACACGCAGCCAGGATTTGGTTTTGTTGAGAGGTAAAACATAGAATGTTCACAATAGAGATAAAGATTGAAAAGGTTTTTTTTTTGTTGTTGTTTTTTAGTTATTATTTTTTTAGGTGGCCATATGGTGAAGTTTTTTGAATTGTTCAGAAAGAAGTGCATTTCTTTTGGTACCTTCAGAAAGAATATGCTTAACCACAGGTATTCATGCCTTGGGGAGGAAGCTAAACCACATTCCAAAAATACTCCAGAGGAGAGAGTCAGAGTTGAACAGACATACTGATTCAGTTTATTGTTAGTCATAGGAATATAGGCTCTGGATTAAACAATTAAAAAGGGACCAGGTATGGTGGCTCACAATTGTAATCCCAGCACTTTGGGAGGCTGGAGTGGGTGGATCATTTGAGCCCAGGAATTTGAGACTAACCTGGGCAACAAAGTGAGATCCTGTCTCTACAAAAATGAAATAAATTAGCTGGGAGTGGTGATGTGTGCCTGTAGTCCCAGCTATCCAGGAGGCTGAGGTGGGAGGATCGCTTAAGTCTAGCAGTTCAAGGCTTCACTGAGCTACAGTGAGGTCACTGCACTTCACCCTGGGGAACAGTGTGAGACCCTGTCTCTAAACAGAGAGAGAGAGAGAGAGAGATCTTCCACTTATGGGAAAAAGTGGGAAATAAAATGAAGAGCTCTTCTCAATAGTTTCCTGGGTGATGGATTTCCTAAAAACCCTAACTTGATCATTACACATTCTATGCATGTAAGAAAATATCACATGTACGGCCTACATATAGATAAATATTATGTATCATTTTTTAAAGCCTGTAAAAAAATTTTTTAACGGGAAGGTGGCAGAGATGTTAATATCTGAACACCCAAAGGTCTAGTAAAGACAGGGTATTAGTCATTGTCCTGACAGGAAAGGGAGGGTGCACTCAAATGCAGGTGCCTTTGTAGAAAGAAGAGTGGGCAGGCTCTGGGGAAACCGCAGGAGCAGTACAGTACCCACAGCTCTGACAGCTGGGACCTGATGGGTGCAGGGTTCGAGGTTCAGCTGCCTGATGAGAGTGAGCTTTGACCCCCAAGGAGGGAGTCCTTGGCATCAATACTTTGACCTCACTCTTCTCCCTCCCTCCTATATCCTCCCAAAGGCAGTGGAGCCCATGGGGGTTGTCCGCAAGGGTCTGCCTCCAGGGGCACCAGACAGGACAGAGAGGGTGGGTGGCAGGAGGATCTGGAGAGAGAAGGGAAGGCACCCAGCACAGAAAAAGGCCTCACCAAGTTGAATGACTTCCTACTAACGATGTTTTCAAATCTCATCTGTGGGATATTTTGTTCATACATTGACCCAGAAAGCTTCATTTTCTAGCAACTGAAAAACTGGCTTAGACAAAATGTGAAAAAAAAACCATGCCATCTCATAGGATGTTTTACACATTCAATGTTGAATTAATAGACCACAAGGAAATGTAATTGCTCTCTAAAAGCATATTCTATATTTCTGAATTCCCCCCCCCCCCCCGGCCTTTTTTTTTTTTTTTTTTATTTTTTGGCAGAATCTTGCTCTGTCTCCCAGGCTGGAGTACAGTGGTACAATCTTGGCTGACTGCAACCTCTGCCTACTGGGTTCAAGCGATTCTCCTGTCTCAGCCTTCTGAGTAGCTGGGATTACAGGCACACACCCCATGCCCGGCTAATTTTTGTGTGTTTTTTTTTTTTTTAGTAGAGACGGGGTATCGCCATGTTGGCCGGGCTGGTCTTGAGCTCCTGACCTCAGGTGATCCGCCCACTTCGGCCTCCCAAGGTGCTGGGATTACAGGTGTAAACCACTGTGCCTGGCCTCTGAATTCCTTTTCTAATTAGGTTCTGTCACTCTGCCTGTGACCAGACTGGTTTTCAGCTCTGTTCGCTCCTGGTCCTTTCAACTTTCGAATTCCCTGAAAGTTTGACTCAGGCTTTCTCTGAGCAGTTGAGCCCTCTTTAAATGTAACATTGCAATGCTCTATTTTATATTTTCAGAATCGTAAAAGTAACCTAAGACTATTTAGCCCAGGAAAAGATACACATACCAGTGATTAAGAACCTGGGGTCAAACCACCTGGTTCAAATCCAGACTCCATCCTTTATTAGCCATGTGACCTCGGGTTGGTCCCTTGATCATTCTGGGCCTCAGTTTCCTCATCTGTGAAAGGGAGTCATCACTGGATACATCTCCTAGGGTTGTGGTAAGGATTAAATGAGATGAGGTGCCCTTAGCACCCTGCCTGGCACGCAGCAAGCAATCAGAAATGATGACGGTTACTCTTGTCTCTTCCTTGCTGTTTCCCTGACCCCCTTTCATTCCTTCCCTCAACTCCTGCTTAGCCTCCCCCTCCCATGGCCTCCATGAAACACACCCTGGTCTTATTTGACCTGTCTCCCTCCCCTTTCCTCCTGTGTTGATTCAGATTGTGAGCACGTCCAATGCCTCCCAGGCAGTCACCTTGGTGTACGTCGTGGGCAATCAGAGCACATTCCTCAACGGCACCGTCGCCAGCAGCCTCCTCAGCCAGCTCTCAGCTGAGCTGGTGGGATTCTACCTCACCTATCCGCCGCTCACCATTGCTGAACGTGAGTATGGCCATGCCTACGGGGACCCAAATGTTTCCGCTGGGGCCTTTCTCCATTTAGCAAACATTTATAATGCCAGGCCACATACTACCACCTTTATCATAAAGTGACAGCTAAAATATGTGACGGATTAAGGTTGAATTGAGGAAAAGTTTAGTACACATCAAAGAAAGCACTTGCTAGGTTCCTTCGTCCTTTGCATTTCTCTTATCTCATTTAATCCTTAGACCTGCCCTATAAGACATGCAAAATTAGCCCCATTTTGCAGAAGAGAAAACTGAAGCTCTAAGAGGTTTCACGAGATACCCACTCTCACTTAGCTAGTAAACCATGGGACCTGGGGTTTGAACCCAAGCAGTCTGCCTTCTCAGCTTACAATTCTGCCTGCTAGGGCAACCGATCTCTAAACAATCTGGGTTGCTATGGTTTTTCTCCCGCTTATGCCATCAGCAAACGTTCCCAGACCTTGAGGCTCGGCCCTGCCTCCAGATATCATAATGTAACTCATTTGCAGTCCATGGTGTGACTTCACTTGCTGAGGTCCCTGTAGTCTTGTGGCCTCATCTTTTTCTAATGTTTCAGTTACATAATCCTCATTACCATGCAATAGGCATAGACTTCAAAGATGCAGCAGGCTACATTTTGTATCCAAATGTTTATTTGGTAGTCAAAGGATGGAAAGGTTTGTACTCCTAAATTTAAACATTCTTACATTTCACAAAGTCGCTGGGCAAGTTTATTTTTTAATACATATTAGCAAAATTGTCCCATAATTTCTTTCTGGAGTTGTTTTTGATACTGTAAATAAACAAGATAATGTTCATGAATGTACTTAGCACATGGCAGCCACTCAGAATTTTTTTCAAATATTTGTTTAATGGCAAGCTTTTGTAAAGGTCCACATAATAAGGAAAGATGACTGGATTTTAGGGAAGAGATGATGTCATAAAAGGTGGCATTATGTCACATGTCAGCATTTTCCATCATCCTTTTATTTCTGAAAACAACGACGATTTATTGAGCACTAACCATATGCAAGGAGGCAATGTACCAATCCCTTTGCATGTATCAACTCCAGTAGGCCGCATACTTGTAAAGAAATATGGGCCTTTTGTTACAAGCATTTGGCTACTAAACTTAAGTCCTTGACATTGGAAAAATCCGAGATAATCATTCCTAACAATGTTAGTGGTCATTGATTTTTTAAGATGATTTTTTAAGAGAAAGCTCCAGCAAAGACAGGTTCCTGCCGTGGGTCTTGATAAAGAAGGTGTTCTGTTGGAACAGAAGATTTTGATGAAAAAACAGAAAGGGCAGAAACTCACAAATCCTAGAAAACTCTTCATCTACAAGTTGGACCTTTATTGAGTATTTTGGTTTTCTAAACAGTGAGATAGTTTTGGTTCGTATGTCCTGGAATCCCTAAGAATCACAAAGCAGGATTTAGCCGCTTGCTGTTTTGTCACTTATATCTGTTTTCCTTAATGAAATTTCAAATAAGCCCGGTGCCATAACGCATGCTTACAGTCCAGCTACTCAGGAGGCTTAGGTGCCATAACGCATGCTTACAGTCCAGCTACTCAGGAGGCTTAGGTGCAAGGACCAGCTGAGCCCAGGAATTCAAGAACAGCCTGGGCAACATATCAAGATCCCACCTCAAATATAACTAACTAAATCAAATGAAACAAATCAAACCTGTAAAAGTAATTGGGTATGTTTCTTATTTGTTTTAGCACTGGAATATCCCAACCTTGACATATCAGAAACAACCAGAGACTATTGGGTAATTACAGGTAATCTCTTATTTTGTTATTTCCCCTCTTCATGCTGTCAGGTTTGTTTATTTTTTTGAAAACTGTAGGCCATTCATTCATCAGATTGGCACTTTTCTTTGTTCCTATCTTTTAAGTCAGGGAGTTACTTCTACAGGACCAGAAGTGAATGGGATAAACTGAGATAAGAAAAGACACCACACTGAAGATGAATATTAGCTAAATAATTCAAAACAGCTTCAAGTCCTCACTCAGTGGCCTCCTCTTTGCAAAAAGTGACCCTATCAGAAGTTACCGTGTTAACTCAAGAAGGTCTAGGGCATTAGTTTGTAGTGAATAGTTATCAGTTTATAGATGGAAAGCCTTTTCGGACTGCCCTATAAAACCTAAATTAAAGTTAGAGGAAGGCCGGGCATGCACTTGCCTCTCCACCCTGGCACGACACACACCCACACCAATCCTGGCATGTCTTGACAGTGAGGGTGTTTGGAAGTAGAAGGGAGTTCTTCTGGCAGCGTTTTCTCTTTTGTTCCTTGACATTTTCCTGTGGATCTTTATGGAACAGCAAAAAAGTTATTCTTTGTGTTTTTCAAAAGCCAGACAGTAGTTTTGGGGATTGGAGAAACAAGGATTAAGAGCTGAAGAACAGATGTTTGTAGGAGGAATAGTGGCCAGCCTAGCCAGGAAGGAGAGGAACAGGAGGAGAAGTACATGAGGTCTACTGGCACCGCCATAACCAAGTGCCACAGACTGGGTGGCTTCAACAACAGCTGGGTCTGCTCTCAATCCTGGAGACTAGAAGTCTAAAGCCAAGGTGTTATAGGATTGGCTTCTCTGGAGACCTCTCTCCTTGGTTTAGAGATGGTCATCTTCCCCCTGCGTCGTCACATTCCCTTCCCTCTGGGTCTGTCTCTATCCTAATCTCTTCTTATAAGGACAGCATCATATTGAATTAGGGCTCCCCAATATGACCTCATTTTACCTTCATTTCCTCTTTTTTTTTTTTTTTTTTTTTTTTTTTTTTTGAGGCAGAGTTTCGTTCTCATGGCTCAGGCTGGAGTACAATGGTGCGGTCTTGGCTCACTGCAACCTCTACCTCCCAGGTTCAAGCAATTCTCCTGCCTCAGCCTCCCAAGTAGCTGGGATTACAGGCACACACCACCACACCCAGCTAATTTTTTTTGTATTTTTAGTAGAGACGGGGTTTCACCATGTTGGCCAGGCTGGTCTCAAACTCCTGACCTCAGGTGATCTGCCCGCCTTGGCCTCCCAAAGTGCTGGGACTACAGGCGTGAATCAACACACCCGCCTGACTTCATTACCTCTTTAAAGGATCTATCTCCAAATACAGTCACATTCTGAGGTACTTGGGGTTAGGGCTTCAACAGAGGAATTTGGGGGGACAAATTCCTGGGTGCAGTGGCTCACCCCTGTAATCCCAGAACTTTGGGAGGCTGAGGCAGGTGAATTGCTTGAGGTCAGGAGTTCAAAACCAACCTGACCAACATATCTACTAAAAATACACACACACGAAATTTAGCCCAGTGTGGTGGCAGGTGCCTGTGATCCCATCTACTTGGGAGGCTGAGAGGCAGGAGAATCACTTGAAACCAGGAGGCGGAGGTTGTAGTGAGTCAAGATAGTGCCACTGCACTCCAGCCTAGGCAACTGTGTGAGACTGTCTCAAAAAAAAAGGAATTGGAATTGGGGGAACACATGTCAGCCTGTAATAGGATGGAGGAAGATCCTGCACGTCATGGAAGATGTGCCTGGGTAAGCGACCTGGTCCCAAACCTCCCCTCTGTCCTCTCCCAACCACTGTCTCACTTGCGGTCCCAAGCAAGCAGCAGATGGGCTGCTGCCTGAAATACTAAAGACTGTACACCCCTGCTGGATGAAGCCTGCTCAAGAACTCTTCTAAATTGCAGAACATTGCATTTCTTTCCCCCTGTTGCAGAGCCATCGGTATGTAGAAATCATTTTACCTGCTAAGAAGGCAAGCAAAAAAACCAACTCACCGGAGTTTGTGCCCAAGAGAGAAACAGTGCTAACCCAGCAACACATTTTTGGAGCTAGCGACTTATGTAACATTTATAAAATCATGTTTTCTTTACAAGGAATGATTTTTTTTAAGATGGAGATATTCCTCCCTTCTATTAACTTTAATTGATAACACATTCACCCATCACCACAGGCTGTCCTTGACAACCTCTTGTGTCATCCTTTCTTCATCTACCCATGTCTTGCCCTGCCTCTATTTTGATAACATAACCTTAATCAAAATCTCCATTCCAGGTCTTGTTTTCAGGACTCTCCTCAGACTTAGCCCTCTGCCCACTCACTTATGAAACCCTTATTTGTTATTGCTGTTGNGGACCAGCTGAGCCCAGGAATTCAAGAACAGCCTGGGCAACATATCAAGATCCCACCTCAAATATAACTAACTAAATCAAATGAAACAAATCAAACCTGTAAAAGTAATTGGGTATGTTTCTTATTTGTTTTAGCACTGGAATATCCCAACCTTGACATATCAGAAACAACCAGAGACTATTGGGTAATTACAGGTAATCTCTTATTTTGTTATTTCCCCTCTTCATGCTGTCAGGTTTGTTTATTTTTTTGAAAACTGTAGGCCATTCATTCATCAGATTGGCACTTTTCTTTGTTCCTATCTTTTAAGTCAGGGAGTTACTTCTACAGGACCAGAAGTGAATGGGATAAACTGAGATAAGAAAAGACACCACACTGAAGATGAATATTAGCTAAATAATTCAAAACAGCTTCAAGTCCTCACTCAGTGGCCTCCTCTTTGCAAAAGTGACCCTATCAGAAGTTACCGTGTTAACTCAAGAAGGTCTAGGGCATTAGTTTGTAGTGAATAGTTATCAGTTTATAGATGGAAAGCCTTTTCGGACTGCCCTATAAAACCTAAATTAAAGTTAGAGGAAGGCCGGGCATGCACTTGCCTCTCCACCCTGGCACGACACACACCCACACCAATCCTGGCATGTCTTGACAGTGAGGGTGTTTGGAAGTAGAAGGGAGTTCTTCTGGCAGCGTTTTCTCTTTTGTTCCTTGACATTTTCCTGTGGATCTTTATGGAACAGCAAAAAAGTTATTCTTTGTGTTTTCAAAAGCCAGACAGTAGTTTTGGGGATTGGAGAAACAAGGATTAAGAGCTGAAGAACAGATGTTTGTAGGAGGAATAGTGGCCAGCCTAGCCAGGAAGGAGAGGAACAGGAGGAGAAGTACATGAGGTCTACTGGCACCGCCATAACCAAGTGCCACAGACTGGGTGGCTTCAACAACAGCTGGGTCTGCTCTCAATCCTGGAGACTAGAAGTCTAAAGCCAAGGTGTTATAGGATTGGCTTCTCTGGAGACCTCTCTCCTTGGTTTAGAGATGGTCATCTTCCCCTGCGTCGTCACATTCCCTTCCCTCTGGGTCTGTCTCTATCCTAATCTCTTCTTATAAGGACAGCATCATATTGAATTAGGGCTCCCCAATATGACCTCATTTTACCTTCATTTCCTCTTTTTTTTTTTTTTTTTTTTTTCTTTTCTTTTTTTGAGGCAGAGTTTCGTTCTCATGGCTCAGGCTGGAGTACAATGGTGCGGTCTTGGCTCACTGCAACCTCTACCTCCCAGGTTCAAGCAATTCTCCTGCCTCAGCCTCCCAAGTAGCTGGGATTACAGGCACACACCACCACACCCAGCTAATTTTTTTTGTATTTTAGTAGAGACGGGGTTTCACCATGTTGGCCAGGCTGGTCTCAAACTCCTGACCTCAGGTGATCTGCCCGCCTTGGCCTCCCAAAGAGCTGGGACTACAGGCGTGAATCAACACACCCGCCTGACTTCATTACCTCTTTAAAGGATCTATCTCCAAATACAGTCACATTCTGAGGTACTTGGGGTTAGGGCTTCAACAGAGGAATTTGGGGGGACAAATTCCTGGGTGCAGTGGCTCACCCCTGTAATCCCAGAACTTTGGGAGGCTGAGGCAGGTGAATTGCTTGAGGTCAGGAGTTCAAAACCAACCTGACCAACATATCTACTAAAATACACACACACGAAATTTAGCCCAGTGTGGTGGCAGGTGCCTGTGATCCCATCTACTTGGGAGGCTGAGAGGCAGGAGAATCACTTGAAACCAGGAGGCGGAGGTTGTAGTGAGTCAAGATAGTGCCACTGCACTCCAGCCTAGGCAACTGTGTGAGACTGTCTCAAAAAAAAAGGAATTGGAATTGGGGAACACATGTCAGCCTGTAATAGGATGGAGGAAGATCCTGCACGTCATGGAAGATGTGCCTGGGTAAGCGACCTGGTCCCAAACCTCCCCTCTGTCCTCTCCCAACCACTGTCTCACTTGCGGTCCCAAGCAAGCAGCAGATGGGCTGCTGCCTGAAATACTAAAGACTGTACACCCCTGCTGGATGAAGCCTGCTCAAGAACTCTTCTAAATTGCAGAACATTGCATTTCTTTCCCCTGTTGCAGAGCCATCGGTATGTAGAAATCATTTTACCTGCTAAGAAGGCAAGCAAAAAAACCAACTCACCGGAGTTTGTGCCCAAGAGAGAAACAGTGCTAACCCAGCAACACATTTTGGAGCTAGCGACTTATGTAACATTTATAAAATCATGTTTTCTTTACAAGGAATGATTTTTTTTAAGATGGAGATATTCCTCCCTTCTATTAACTTTAATTGATAACACATTCACCCATCACCACAGGCTGTCCTTGACAACCTCTTGTGTCATCCTTTCTTCATCTACCCATGTCTTGCCCTGCCTCTATTTTGATAACATAACCTTAATCAAAATCTCCATTCCAGGTCTTGTTTTCAGGACTCTCCTCAGACTTAGCCCTCTGCCCACTCACTTATGAAACCCTTATTTGTTATTGCTGTTGGTGTTCAGAATAAACAGTGGCTTCCATCACTGTGTTTAGGGCTAGCTGGATCAGTTGGTTAGTGCTTGGGAAGGGCTGGAACCAGGTCTCAGTATGATCATCCTGCCTTCCCTTTGACAACTGTGACCACCTTCTGAACCCCTGGGTAGCCACCAACCAACCTGCCCCATAATTTACCAAAAGGGTAGGAGATGGGGACCTATGAGGCTTTGTTCAGCCCTTACCCCCAGACACACCTCACAGGCTTTCTGTCTTCTGCTCATTTCTAACAGCCAAGAGGATTTGGAGCCAATTCTCTTTTCTGTAGTTTGTATTATAAAAGCCTGACATAGGCCAGGCGCGGTGGCTCAAGCCTGTAATCCCAGCACTTTGGGAGGCCGAGACGGGCAGATCACGAGGTCAGGAGATCAAGACCATCCTGGCTAACACGGTGAAACCCCGTCTCTACTGAAAATACAAAAAACTAGCCGGGCGAGGTGGCGGGCGCCTGTAGTCCCAGCTACTCGGGAGGCTGAGGCAGGAGAATGGCGTGAACCCAGGAGGCGGAGCTTGCAGTGAGCTGAGATCCGGCCACTGCACCCCAGCCTGGGCGACAGAGCGAGACTCCGTCTCAAAAAAAATAAATAAATAAAAAATAAAAGCCTGACATGTTTTCATCTGTTTTCCAACTAAACTTATATTAAATAGGTTTTTGCAAACTGTACATACTTCTGCCTCAGAGGGTGGGTCCCTTCTTGATGGAAAATCATTGGCTGAAAGTGACTCCTGAAGTCTCTTTACAGAGAACCTGGAGGCTACCCTGCCACTCAGGGGTCCTGCAGTAAAGTTTGTATATATGAGGCAAGATAGAAATGTGCAGATTCAATATTGCTGCCAGACAGAGGGGAGAGCCCATTTCAGGCTTATCCATCTGCCTTTATTTCACCCGCCAGAGGCAAAATATCCCAGATCCAGCAACGGAAAAATTTCTTCTGATCTCAGCTCTGCCATTTTCTAACCTAGTATGTCCTTGAGCTGAAGCCACTCGGGCCATGTGGACTTCACATTCTCCTTTTTTGGGGGGAGGGAGAAGTATTAGCTGAGCATTAAGATTCTTTCAGTGCTAAATTGTAGGATCCATCCGCAAATAAAACAATTTAGCCTGAGTACAGAAGGCTGAACCAGGCTCCATCACTTGAGTTGTAGAGCCCAATGTGATTGTGAATAAAGAAGTAATAAGAGAACAGTGATGTGAAAGTCATTGAATCTTCTGGACAAAGCTCCTTTGAACACAGCTGGGGACGTGCCCAACTCCTCTAAGTTGAGTCAGTGGTGGCCAAGGCTGGGGGGTCAGGGCCCTGACTGTTGTGCTAGGGGGCTGGTGTCTTTTATCTGCGCCAGGTCGAGCTTCTGTGGTTCTGTGGTTTCTGTGTCTCTGCGAGAGAGAGGGGTACATGTCCCTTTCTGCTGCCTTCCAGGTGGACAGGGAGGGCTAAGGAGCCTGAGCCTGCCACATTTTTCAGGGAAAAGGGGAGGAGCCATGTCCTGGGACACATTTCCATGCCTTACAGGTGTTTTCTTCCTCTGTGTTTAGCAAAGAAGGGGCACATTGTAACAACAGCAGCTACCATTTATTGCTGTTTCATCAAGGCCTTAATGATAGCACCAGGCTAGAAGCATTTTTTATTGAATTATCTTTTCTTAACAATGACATGATCAGTAGTAGATTATGATGCCTGTGTTTTCAAATGAGGAACTGAGGCATAGAGAAACTCAGCAACTTGCCTGAGAATAGTCAGGAAGGGGAAGCCAGGAGGCAGACTCAGGGCCCTGCCTCCAACTCCAGCTCTTCCCCAGCTGCCCCCTAAGAAGGACACATTCTCTTTGCCAAGAGTGGTGACGAAGCTGTGGAGATTGTCCAGTTGATACCCTGTAACTCTGTGGGAGACTCCCACAGCCTCCGCTACTTCCCTGGAGGCTTTTCTTTTTTTCAGAAAAATTTTTATTGGCTGGGTGTGTTGGCTCACACCTGTAATCGCAGCACTTTGGGAGGCTGAGATGGGAGGATTGCTTGAGTCCAGGAGTTTGAGACCAGTCTGGGCAACATAGTGAGACCTCATCTCTACAAAAACAAAAAATAGCTGGTGTGGTGGCTCATGCCTGCAGTCCAGGCTACTTGGAGGCTGAGGCTGGAGGATTGCTTGAGCTCAGGAGGTTGAAGCTGCAGAGTCGTGATCCTGTCACTGCATTCCAGCCTGGGCAACAGAGAGAAACCCTACCTCAAAAGAAAAAAGAAAACAATTTTATTGTAAAATATAACTCACATAAAAGTTACCATTTTGAACATTTTTAAGTGTGCAATTCAGTGGGATCAAGTATATCCACAATATTGTACAACCACCACTGCTATTTCCAGAACTTTTTTGTCCCCTGGAGGCTTTTGACTATTCTCTGTATTTGATGTCTGCCTTTGAAGCGTCACCAAGATTCCCATGAAATAATCCTCGATGACACCTCTTGACTGTCCTCTCACTCTCTCACTCTTGGCCAGTGGTCAGGAGAGGACAACTTAGAAGTAATACTTCAGTCATTTGATCTATTATTTTGCTAGAGGGGCCATCTTTGAACTAGCAACTACGTGGGCTTTTCTGTCTGGGGACAAGAGATGGGCCAGCCCTTCCGTGATCTGATAGCTGTGTCATGAGGGACTCCGGGGGTCCTCTGGGACCTGACACAGTGGGAACAGCACAACTCTTTGTCTTATGAATTTGCAGGAATTTGGCTGATGCATGAGCTGGGAGTGTCTCACCAGGGCCCTAGAAAGAGAAAAAGAACTGCTTTATACCCTCCAGGGGGATTATTTGGCATTCATGGCTTCAAAGAAGTAATTTCAGAGACTTAGCTATGGGGTTTCTTTCTCGCTTGATCTATTTAAACATCATTCTCTGTATCCACTGTCGGCGGTTATCTGGCTTGTATGAAATGTGATCATTAGTGTCGGCTGCTGGTGGCCCCCTGTTGTACTGCATGCCATAACATTCTTCACATCCAAGCTATTTCCATATCGTGGTAGGTGGATGGGAATGTTGATCCTTGGATGGGCTCTGGTAGAACAAACTCTATTAAATGAAAAATCTCATCTTCCCAACCCTTGCAAGTTTTGGTCTCTTTAAGAAAATGAGATTTGTTTTCACATTTTAATTTTAAACATGACTATGTTTGAAGGCAGCCTTTGTGTATTTGGGGTGAAGTATGTTTCCCAAAGGATGTGGAACAAGAACTGGACTTTGGCGGTAGACAGAAAAAGGGAGTTGCCCTGATAGTAAGTGAACACAGCAGTCCTAGAACAGCCCTAGTGGTCCTGAAAACCGTCCTCCTTGCATTGGCCATGGCTGAAACCATCATTCATGCTGTACCTGTTGACCACGGATGCCCTGGCTATAGATGAAGCCTAACGGTGGAGAAAGGATGGGAAAGAATGGTGTGCCCTTTACCTTCCTCACAGCAGGCAATGTTCTAAGCCGCTTCACATATCCTGTCTCATTTAAACCCTAGAACTCACTGGGCTTATGTTGGCTGTGATGTATGTGGGGAAAAGAAAGATCAAACTGTTACTGTGTCTATGTAGAAAGAAGCAGACATAAGAGACTCCATTTTGTTCTGTACTAAGAAAAATTCTTCTGCCTTGAGATGCTGTTAATCTGTAATCCTAGCCTCAACCCTGTGCTCTCAGAGACATGTGCTGTGTTGACTCAAGGTTTAGTGGATTTAGGGATATGCAGAACGTGCTTTGTTAAAAAAGTGCTTAAAGGCAGTATGCTTGTTAAAAGTCATCACCATTCTCTAATCTCAAGTACCCAGGGACACAGTACACTGCGGAAGGCCACAGGGACCTCTGCCTAGGAAAACCAGGTATTGTCCAAGGTTTCTCCCCATGTGATAGCCTGAGAGATGGCCTCCTGGGACCTGACCATCCCCAGCCCGACACCCGTAAAGGGTCTGTGCTGAGGAGGATTAATAAAAGAGGAAGGCCTCTTTGCAGTTGTGATAAGAGGAAGGCATCTGTTTCCTGCTAGTCTCTGGGCAATGGAATGTCTCAGTGTAAAACCCGATTGTATGTTCTATTTACTGAGATAGGAGAAAACCGCCTTAAGGCTGGAGGTGACACATGCTGGCGCCAATACTGCTCTTTAATGCACCGAGATGTTTATGTACATGCACATCAAAGCACGGCACCTTTTCTTAACCTTGTGTATGACACAGAGACCTTTGTTTACATGTTTTCCTGCTGACCCTCTCCTCACTATTACCCTATTGTCCTGCCACATCCCCCTCTCCGAGATGGTAGAGATAATGATCAATAAATACTGAGGGAACTCAGAGACCAGTGCTGGAGCGTGTCCTCAGTAGCTGAGCACCGGTCCCTTGGACCCACTTTTCTTTCTCTATACTTTGTCTCTGTATCTCTTTCTTTTCTCAGTCTCTTGTCCCACCTGACAAGAGTGGGACGAGAAAGGCCCACAGGTGTGAAGGAGCAGGCCACCCCTTCAATGTACACTTTCTTACTGCCTTTTTACAGAAAAGGACTTGGACTCAGGGCCAGTGGCTTGCCTGAGGTCCCTGAATTGACAAGTGCCATAAGAGATGGCCCACTCTTTCCATTCAGCCATCCTCTTCTTGAATGAGAGAGCTTCTGAGGGGTCTGGGTAGCTTTAGGGTGGGCATTCAAAGGACTCCACAGAGGAGGCAGAGATGAGGACATTGCACAGAGTAGTCTGCCCAGATATAAGGGATTGAGTTGCAAGATGGAGCTCAGATTCCTCAGCAAAGCTGTCGACAAGGCAGAAAAAAACAGGAATAGCTCTGAGCCAGACCTTGAGTGGAAACTAGCAAAAATACCCATTAACCATACCTACAGCTGTGCTGTGTTCCCATGTGGACTTTTAGCAACACAGATAATCATCTTAGGTGAAGTTTGAGTTAAATACAGCAACATTAGCAATGTCACAGCTCACAGAGCAAAGAGCCGAGTCTCTGAAGTTACACAGTCTGGCTTGGGTTTGGACCCTGACTCTGCTGGTTGCTAGCTGTGTGACCTCAGACAAGTCACTTAATCTTTTCAGCATCTATAACATGTGGATAATGATTGTCATGGGGCTGTCGTGAAGGTGAAATGGGGTAAGGATGGCCAGGCCCTAACATGAGGTAGGACACAGTGGCTCTTGGTGGCCTGTGCAGGGTCAGTGGTGCTTGTGCTTACTGAATCAGCAGAAAACCTGCCTGCTGAGCCTCTCATCTGCCTTCTGCATCCTCAGTGCTACAGGGTGTGGACAATTCGCTGGTGGGCCTGCACAACCAGAGCTTTGCCCGGGTCATGGAGCAGCGCCTGGCCCAGCTATTCATGATGTCCCAGCAACAAGGCCGGCGGTTTAAACGTGCCACCACCCTGGGAAGCTACACTGTGCAGGTAGGTGTATACAGAACCACTGGGGTTTTCTAATAACGGGGGGTGGAGAGGGGGGAGTGTGCTTCCTGAGACTAAATAAGTCAGTGTGTGTAGAGGAGCATCCATGCTGCAAACTGACTAAGCCGTTTTATCAATGCTGCTGTTAGGTTTTGGGAATTGATGGTCATAACCATCACAAACATGAAGGAGGGTGAGAGTCTGCTGCTCTTCCAACATTGTCACTAACTAGGTTATAACACAAGGAAGTCTCAGTACAAAATCCGTA
The DNA here is from genome assembly GCF_001698545.2 of Rhinopithecus bieti. Lineage (NCBI taxonomy): Eukaryota > Metazoa > Chordata > Mammalia > Primates > Cercopithecidae > Rhinopithecus > Rhinopithecus bieti. The sequence continues at coordinate 1,330,128 of NW_016814096.1, forward strand.
CTCTGGCAGATATTTTTGAAACAAAAAATTCTTGGTGAGCAAGGACAGACTCATCATCGGCTTGTTCAGTAAGCTCAGTGAAGTCCCAGCTCTCTGTCCTTTTAGACCCTTTCACCTCCATTCCTCTGAATGGCAGATGCACCATTATTCCAGAGACAGGATTCTGTTACCTGTGTGTAGTCAGTTTCAACAAACAGAACCCTCCAAGCTTATAGTGGACACCTGGCGATGTAGAGATTTAGGCTGGAGGAGTATAGCGACACTAGCTGTATCCAGCCCACATCCCCTTACCGTTTCTGTGCATTCCAGTTGGAGTTCCAACAGTCAGCCTCTGAATCTTTTTCAGAGGGCTACTTTTGAGATGTCAAAATCTGCTTTGCCCATGCCATGCTGGTCAGAAGTGCCTGGGAATTACCAGAGTTATAAATAACCTGGTTCTCTCACTTCTTGGCTGGGAGAATTCTGAAATGTATGTTTTAGATCATTTTCAAAGCTTTCCCATAGAATTAAGCTTTAGTCATTGACTGCGGTAACTGGCTTAATAACGCACCCCTCATAGGCTCCTTCCCATTCCTGTATTACCTCCTCATCTTCCTGCCAGTTCGTTGCACCTCTCAGATAAACTAGAAGCACTCAGCTCTTCTCAGGGTCTGCTTCTGAGGGCACCCAATCAAGGCAGTAGCCATCCCCAGGAGTAGAGATTCTAAACCTCTCTAGATACTTTAGCCAGTTCCTGCAAGAATGAGAACCGCTCTGGTGTATTCTAGCCAGGTCTACCTATCTTGAATTGTACTGTCACCACTGAGAACTCACGTCTAACTTTTTGTTAACTAAGTTGTTGCGCTAATTAACAAAGCCCTGTTAGCATGATGTCAAATTAGAGAAGCACTGCTGGTAGCTGCCTTTGGAATGGGGACTTCCTTACTGGGATCAAGCAGACTACCCCTGGCATGTGAACCCCTGATTGATGATTGACCACATCTCGGGTGTAACTGAACCATAGCACACATGCATAGTATCACACTGTCTATGAGTAAGCATTTCAAAGGAAATTGCAGCCATTAGCATAGTCTGCGTGCAAATCCTGTCCCCAGGCAATCTTGAAAGTATAAACAACCCATCTTAATGAACACACTTCCCTGCATGAGTCATTGTCATGCCCCTGATGGAGACTCCAGGTCCCTCCATTCGCAGTTGGTGAATTTGGCCCTTTGTCCTATTGGATGTTGCTTTGGTTCTAAAAGTCTTTGTGGTCTGGGATGACCTTATCACTAGGTAAAGTGATGGTTAAACTCGCATGTCAGGTTTGTGATTTCTCCTTTGTAGGTTCCATGTGAGCTCTATAATTTCCACTCTTCCAAATGATAGGAAGAAAGTCACTGGTGCTCAGATAATGGAACTGGGATTTGCATCAGCCAAAGGGGATAAGGGGCCACTCTACAACCCTGGTGTTATTTGTAAACCTAAGAAATCTAACACATTTTGCATGCCAAAGGGCCCAGAGAGGTGCTGTTTCTCTTTTTTTTTTTTTTTTTTTTTGAGACAGAGTTTCGCTCTGTTGTCCAGGCTGGAGTGCAGTGGCACAATATTGGCACACTGCAACCTCTGCCTCCCGGGTTCAAGCAATTCTCCTGCCTCAGCCTCCTGAATGACTGGGATTACAGGTGTGCGCCACCATGCCTAGCTAATTTTTGTATTTTTAGTAGAGACGGGATTTCACCATGCTGGTCAGGCTGGTCTCAAACTCCTGACCTCATGATCCGCCCGCCTCAGCCTCCCAAAGTGCTGGGGTTACAGGTGTGAGCCACCACACCCAGCCCTCTCTCATTTCTTCTAAGAGCTCAGTGCACTTGGCCCCTTTAGCTGCCTGGAAAGTCTGAGAGAAGCAGGTGGGGGTTTATTTCTGCAAATCCCTAATTTACAGAGGGTGTAGATCATCTTGTAACATACTCTTAAAGAAATCTTGGCAGGAAGAATTTGCTATTAAGTTGAAATTGAGAGAAGCTATTAGATATTTGAATGGTCACTCAACTTCTACCAGATTCTACTAACACTTTCCCCACCTCCTTTTCCACTAGGGAAAGGAATAACATGCCACAGTTTCCCCCAAAAAATTCACTCTGTGTGGCTTACAATATGCTTCTACCCTGAAGCCTTTCTTCTGGGCTTAGATCATTTTAAAAGATGAGCTACCCTCATGAATATGGAGATTTAACTGTCTAGAATCTAAAGATATTTCCCTAGTTGACATATTTGGAAAACTGAGGCCTGAGAGGAAACATATGACCACTAAAATTTTTTAAATATTCGACTTAATTTGTAACCGAAGTAAGGCAAGTTTTAACTACCACAAGATGCCATTTTCACCTACCAAAGATTAGTAAAATGCTACGATCCAGTATTGATGAATGTGCAGCAAAAAGGGCACTTTCAAACACAGCAATTGGGTATGACTTTTCTGGAGGGAAAATGAGGAATTTAGACAAGAAACTTTTAGATGATCACAAACTGACTCCTAGAAATTCATCTCAGCCAGGCACAGTGGCTCACGCCTGTAATCCCAGCAATTTGGGAGGCTGAGGCGGGTGGATCACGAGATCAAGAAATGGAGACCATTCTGGCCAACATGGTGAAACTCCATCTCTACCAAAAATACAAAAATTAGCTGGGCATGGTGGTGCATGCCTGTACTCCCAGCTACTCAGGAGGCTGAGGCAGGAGAATCACTTGAACCCAGGAGGTGGAGGTTGTAGTGAGCCGAGATCGTGTCACTGCACTCCAGCCTAGTGACAGAGCAAGACTCTGTCTCAAAAAAGAAAAGAAAAGAAATTAATCTTGAGGACAAGGACACACAGGTGAACACAAAGACAAAAGAGTAAGGATAGTGTTTCCCAGAGAGTGTCTAGAAAGTGATTAGGCCATTCTTGCATTGCTATAAAGAAATATCTGAGACTGCGTACTTTATAAGAAAAGAGGTTTAACTGGCTCATGGTTCTGCAGGCTGTATAGGAAGCATAGTGTTAGCATCCGCTTCTGGAAAGGCCTAAGGAAGCTTCGAGCATGGCAGAAGATGAAAGGGGAGCAGGTCTTACATGGCAGGAGCAGAAGCAAGAAAGAGGGTGAGGGGAGGTGCCACACACATTAAACAACCAGATCTCAAAAGAACTCATTCACTACTGCGAGGACAGCACCAAGCCATGAGGGAGCTGCCTCCATGACCCAAATACCTCCCTCCAGGACCCACCTCCAACATTGGGAATACACAATTCAACATGAGATTTGGAGGGGACATATAATTTGTACTATATCATGAGCTTATCAAGTGTTCTTGGGAAAAGGGGCTCTCTGGCCAAATCGGTTTGGGCAAGGCTGCATTTTAAAGCCCCTTCTTGAAGAGTCCCAAAGCCTATTTGCATACCAAAGCTCTAAAAAGACCTGAAGTAAAGACATCTCCTTAATTTTCTTCAACATACTGGTTTCCAAGTTTAAATGTCATAAAGCCCTTGTTTTTAAGTAATATCTGTATATTCCCAACATTTTATTATGAACTTTTTTTTTTTTTTTTTTTTTTTTGAGATAAAGTCTCGCTCTATCACCCAGGCTGGAGTGCAGTGGTGTGAGCTTGGCTCACTGCAGCCTCCACCTCCCAGGTTCAAGTGATTCTCCTGCCTCAGCCTCCTGAGTAGCTGGGAGTACAGGCACGCACCACCATGCCCAGCTAATTTTTGTATTTTTAGTAGAGATGGGGTTTTGCTGTGTTAGTCATGGTGGTCTCAAACTCCTGACCTCAAGTGATCCACCCACCTTGGCCTCCGAAAGTGCTGAGATTACAGACACGAGCCACTGTGCCTGGCCAACAGTTTCAAACTTGTAGAACAGTTGATAAAATTATAGTCAACACACATATCACTATCTAGATTTTACAATTGACATTATACTGTTACTATTTTATATTTGATTACATATATCATTTCCAAACACTTCCATAAGGTTTTCTTAACATACATTTTCACATACTTCTAAATCATAGATTGATTTTGACATTCTAGCATTTCATATAAATGGAATTCTACAGTACATACTCTTTTGTATAAATCTTTTTTGACACAGTGTGGTGTTTTGACATTCATCCATGTTGTTATGTTATTCAGTAGTTTATTCAAAATTTTTTTGCTGAATAATATTCTCTTGTATGAATATACTACAGTTTGTTTATCTGTTCTTCTGTTGATGTATACCTGGGCTTTTCCAGTTTGTAGCTATTAAACAAGGCTGCTGTGAACATTCTTCCACAAGTCCTTTTGTGACCACATGGCTTTCACTCATCTTAGGTATATAGGCTGGAATTGCTGGTTCATAGGGTTGGTGTGCATTAGTTCTATAGGAAACTGCCAGACCTTTCTCCAAAGTGGTTGCACCATTTGCACTCCCACCAAACAGACAGGTGTTCCAGTTGCTTCACTTCCTCATCAACACTTGGTGTTGTCAGTTCTTACTTTAGCCATTCTGGTGGGTATAGAGTGGTCTTTTGTGGCTTCAATTTCAGTTTCCCCATTGAGCATTTTTATGTGCTTATTGGTTATTCAGACATCTTCCTTTGTGAAGTGTCTGATCAGCTCTTTTGCCCCCATTTTCTATTGGGTTGTAATAATATCTATTTTTTAATTGTTATGTATAGCATACACACAAAACAGTATAAGAAAGATGCAGAGTTTAAAGGACACTAATAAAAAGAATCCACAACCTGAAGGGTAAGAACATTACCCTTACCTTATCCCAAAAGCCTTTTACATGTCTTCTCTGAGTTTAGAGTGAATCTGAATTTTGTATTAAATCATTGCCATATTTTTTGTATAGATTTTACTACCCATGCCTGTATCTCTAAATAGTGTATTATGTAGTTTTGCTTAATTTTTAACTTTATGTTTTGTGACTTGTTCCTTTTACTCAACATCAGGCTTTTGTATTCATCCATAATGATATGAATAACCATAGTTCATTCATTTTCACCACTACACAATAGTATTTCATCGTTTGAGTATACAATAGCTCATTATCCAACCTATTATTAACAACTTTTAATTTTAGTCTTTTACTGTTATAAACAATGTTGCCATAAACATTTTTGTAATATCTTTAAATATCCTGTGAAATTCATAATCTGTAATATATAAACTTTGGAAAATACTATACTATTTATGATTTGTTAATTATAACTGCAAAAAGTTGATAACCAAATGTTCAATAATCAAGGGTTAGTTTGATTCACCAGGCATGCATACAGTAGAATACTATGTAGGTATTGAAACTTAAGTTTTAGTATTTGTGATTATCAATTGTTAATTACAGTAGTAAAAAATTAGTAACAATCTAAATGTTTAATAATAAAAGATCATTTAAATAAGTTTATGAGGTATGCATCAGAATACCATGTAAAAATAAACGTTTATGCTTTTGTTATATTTAAGGTCCTTTAAAGATGCAAGTAAAAATTGCAAGATATTGTATATAGACTATGATAAATAATTTTGTAAACTAATAAGGAAAAGGGTTGTGTGGGCAGGAACAAAGAATGGAAGCAAATACTCTCTAATGGCAACAGTAATTAGCTTGTGATAGAAGGATTACAGATTGTTTTTATTTCATTTCTTGATTTTCCCACATTTTCAAATTTTCTTATAGTCAATATGTATAACTTTTAGAGAAAAAAAAGCAAAACCATTATTTTAGAAAAAGAACATAGGGTTTCCAAGTAGTGCTTTTATCAGAGATCTTTTGAATTGCAGACATATAAGTTCATTTTTCTCCCTCTCTGGCAATTGCAGATGTTTGAAATTAACAGTCCTGTTTGAGAATAACCTAACATGCCCTGAATTAAATGCAGAGGCCTATTTTCAAATGAGGCCAGAGTTCTGTGGATGCTGGGAGACATCACTATCCTGTGTTTTCTTCTCCAACCGCAAACTGTTCTTTCCAGATGTTCATATTTTGCAAACCCTTTTTTCTCCTCCCAGTCTCCTGCTCCAGCAAGAGCAGGCTTCTTGAGAGGCTATATATAAGGAGGTATGCAAAGGTTGGCGTCTAGCCACAGAAGCCTTCAGCAGTCGGGAGAGGAACATCTGCTGATCACCTGGGTGATTGCAGGGTCCGTGCAAGATGCCCTGCAAACACCCGGCCTCTCTTTTTCCGAAAGATGGTGAAAATGCAGCGTGTCCCAGGCCCGAAGGACCCAGCGGAGCTGACTTACTACACCCTGTACAACGGGAAGCCTTTGCTGGGAACCGCAGCTGCCAAGATCCTGAGCACCATTGATTCCCAAAGGATGGCCTTGACCCTGCACCACGTTGTCCTTCTGCAAGCCGACCGTAAGGGGATGGTCTTTTTATTCAGTCTTTATAATGCCATTAAATGTTTCCTGAAAATCAAAATGATTCCCCAAACTCATGTTAATGGTCTCAGAGCTAAACATATTTGTATTCTGGAAGGGTCTTAAATCAATCAGCTATGTTTCTGTGTTGTTTCAAGCAATAAGGGATATGTTTTGGATATTGGAAGGATGGCAATGATATTACTTTGCCCCCAAGTCCTACCCACCCTTCTTCCTTAGCATAATCTAGTGAACAGCCATGAAAATCACTGTAGCTGAGTTTATTTTTGTATGCCAGGGGGATTAAAGATAATTTGACTTAACAAACATTTATAAAGTTCTACATGAAGTCGCTTAGTGCTGGAGGATGTATGGAAGTGGGTGAGACCTGGCTTCTGCCCTTAAGGAGCAGGGAGACTTAATGCAGGTGCAATGGCACATAACACAGGAAAGTGCTGCAAAAGGCAGTGTGTGATACAGGGTCAGCAGAGGGAGGGTTTGCTTCGAAGGGGCATCTGGAAAGGGTGAGCAGAGGAAGGATGTTAAAAATAATAGCTGTCTCTTTGAATACCCTCCCCTGTGGCAGCTGCTATGCTAGTTACTTCACCTAGATTTTCTCACTTTCTATTCTCATTGGGGCAGTGTTTACTCAGATCTAAACCACAGGAAAGGAAACCAAGTCTCAGAAAAATGAAATAACCTGCTTGGCATCACAGAACAAGGGCTTAGGTGGCTGGGATATTAATCTACATCTGTCTGTCTGTCTGACTTTGAACCTGTGTTCTTAACTACATGACACTTGAAGATTTCAGCAGAGGGAGAAGAGGGTGTGCATATTCCAGAAAGAGAGGGCAGCATGAGCGAAAGAATGGAGGTGAAAAGCACCAGGTGTGCTTGAAAAGTAGTTCAGGTTGCCTGGGGCGCCGACACCCATGGAAGAGTTAATGGAATTGGAAAGGTGTATTGATCCGGAGACTAAGGCCTTGAATGACAGGGAAGGAGACAGTACACACTCTGATCAGCTGTGGGGTGCTGATGAAGATTTCTGAGCTAAGGAGTAATATCATTGGAACTGCCCATTTTTAGGAAACTTAATTGGTCAGCAGTGTCCAGGATGGGAGCAGACAGAAAGTGTCAGGACTGGTGAGGAGGCTCTATGGCGTCCCAGGCATTGGGAACCCAAACAAAAGCTATAAAGAGAGTAAGGGAAGGGGAAAGGGTGTGAAGGTGAGAGATTGGGTGGTAGAAATGTTAGTATTTGGCAGCATACTGAGCGTGAAGGCAGGAAAGGTCATCTCCCGTAGGTTTGCTTTCCTAGCTTATGTCTGTGCTCTCCAAGTCCCTGACACCTGGCTCTTGGTCTTCCTCTCCTGCTCAGCTCTTGTCTTCATCCAGTTTACTTTTGCTTCCAGGGTGATGGTCCAGACCTTGTATTGTCTTGCTCGGCCAGCACATCCTCACAGACACAACTTTGTCTAGGAATGACGATGGTCACTCTCTGCAATCTTGTTTTTCAAAATGACATTTTTAACCAAGATTCTCTTCCTTTGCACCTCTCCCCTTCCCTCCCTGTGGGCTCCGTCCTCACCCGCTCAACATCTTGTTTCATCTGTTTTGCCACATCATCTTTATGTGGACTCCAGAGCATTCTGTTCTCAGCTCTTTCTCCCTCTCTCCAGGTGAGGAGTAAATCATAGAGGATGGGAGTGAAAACCACTGCAGGTGCCCAGGCGAGAGTTGAAGGTATTGAAAGTAGACCATCAGAGAAGTGAACAGATTCGGGATATTTCAGGGGACAGAGTCAATGGCGCAAGATAATGATTCTGTGTGTAGCCAGGGAAGGAAGCGGGACTCAGAGGAATCAAGGGTGACTCGTAGGTGCTGGCTTGAGCATTGGTTGTGATGCCATTTTTTGAGATGCAGAAGGTGCAGGTCAAAGAGGATAAGTGGGGTTGGAATGGGAACAGGGGAGATGGAGCTGGGATTTTGGTTGTAGACATGTTAGGTGTGAGATGTCTACTAGACATCCACGTGGATCTTGGAAGACATAAACTCAGGAGTCATCAACATATAGGTGACATTTAGAGCTAAGGGAATAGGTGAGAATAACCAGGTGGGTTTAACTACAGAGAAAAGGGAGAAACTGAGCCCTGGGGAATCCACATGTGGGAAGAGTGACAGCGAGCAGAGGACACTGACCAGGAGCAGCCAGGGAGATGGGAGGAGATCATGGGGTTCAGAAAGTAAGCAAGGACAGCAGATCTCAGGGGAGGGAGAGAGCTGTGTTGATGTATATTCCCAAGAGGCAGGGAGTGATAGGGTAGAGATTAAGGGGATTGGAGGTTGTGACCTTAGCAGGAGTGGTTTTGCAACCAGATGGGCTGAGAAGAAGAATAAGGTGTGGGGAAGCAGTGACAGCAAAGGGAAGGAAATCTTCTGGGGCAGTTGCTGGAGGGGCTGTATGGCATCCCAGGCATTGAGAACCCAAACAAAAGCTAGAAAGCTTGAATTGGTGTGTGTTTGAATATTGAGGGGATGCTGTCATGGAGAGGGAGAAGCTGACGATGCAGAAGAGAGAGGCAGGAATAGTAGGTGAAAAATCTGTCCATGAATGAGGCAATGGGATCTGGTGCACAGTTGGAGGGGTCTGCAGGGACAGCTGGTCCTTTCTAATGAGGGGAAAGTGGAGTACAGGGGACACATGGTGATGGAAGCTTGCGGACGCTGTCTCCGATTGTTTGTGCTCCCTTGGGCATAGTGAAATGAAGTAGGCAGCTGAGATTGAGGTGTGTGGGGTGGATCTGAGCTGGGGTGTGGTAATACACACTGAGAATGGCAGAGCAGACTGCCCAAAAAGTGTCTGAAGATAGACAGGCAGGGCTCCACTTCTCCTTAATCCTCATGGCTGTGTCCATACCACTTCTTCTCTTTTTCAATCCCAGGTCCTTTGAAGCTCCTCCTTCTTTGCTGCAGTCACCTCAGGGCCCCAAGAGGTCCCCATCACTCACTGGAGATTTATGCACCTGGCTCAGTATCTCTTCCTCTCTAACACTTCTTCTGTTCCAGCCATCTGCTGCTTTGACCTGTCAGTTCCGTAACAGTTCTGTGATGGTCACTCTCTGCAGTCTTATTCTCAAAATGACTTTTTTAGCCAAGACTCTCTTCCTTCACTCCTCAAGGCTACCCGAGGCCTTGAGGTACTTGGGACAGGCATGAGAAGGAGAGCTGCTTCATGCTGAGCAGAGGTGAATGAAGTGTCAGGAGGACCGGGTGAGGCTAAGGGACTTTGCTGGTGGCAGTTAATGGGGAGCAGTGGATGGGGTCAGGGGCCAGGACAGGAGAGAGAGATCCTGTCAGGTTAGAGTCATGGAGCCTTTGGGGAGTGAGAGTCTGGGAGGTGAGGAATGGCCCAGAGGCTCAGCTATCACTCAAGAGAGCCAAGATTCAAACTGTTTGGCCAGGCTCCAAGGCTGCCACCCTCTGACCCTTCCAGCCTCACTCCTTTGTCTCCTTCAAATTCACTTGGTCCTCTCAGTTGTCTTCCACAGTCACTCACAAATCCATTTCCTTTTTTCCATCCCATCATTCTCTCCCACTTGGACCATGACAGTAGCTTCCAAAATGACTCCCGTTAATATGCCTTCCACATTGTAATTAGAGTCATTGTAATAAAACATGGATTCTGATCTTACATCGACTCCACTTTGAAAAAAATACTTGCTGGCTCCTGTCATTCACAGAATAAAATCCAAACTCCTGTCTTCACAGCAGGTGCACCCAGCAAGCATTCAGGACTGCACAGCCTGGTCTCAGGCTGCTTTTCCAGCCATGTGGCCTGCGTTTCTCTCCTTCATATCTAAAGCCATGCAGGGGTTTTCATCCTGCATGTTCCCTCTCCCTTGAAGCCTTCCTTGGCCTCCGAGGCACAGCCCTCCGTCTCCCTCGGTTCCAGGAGCCCCCATTGCCCTCCTCACATTGGGCCATAACAGTTGTTTTCTGTCTCTCTCATGAGCTCTTTAAAAGCAGGTGCCGCATCTCATTCATCTTGGAAGATCTAGCTCCAGTTCCTTCCTGGTTCAATTCTTGTGAAGGCAAAGGAACCGCTCTTCACCAGATGCCTCTGCTAGGTGCCGAGAGAGGCATGTGATTAGGAGACACCATAGCACTTGAGAGAAGAGCCTTTGAAATAAGGTAACCCAGGCCCAGCCCCTGCTCTTCCACTTTCTGGTTATGGAGCTTGGAGTCAAGTTAATTAGCCTCTCTGACCTTCATTTTCCTCACCTATAAAATGGTAACATAAAAAACACCTCCCTAATAGAGCTACATAGGAGATTAAAAGAGATAATTGTTGCCTGTAAAGGGCTTGGTGCAATCCTAGGGCCCCCGTTAAGCACATAGTAAGTGGCAGCTGAATCTCTCCATCGGTATTCCAGTAACACCCAACAATATCCCACTGGCACCCCCATGATATGTCATTATCCCCTTAAACTCCACACAGCTCAAACAATAAATTACCTTCTGCCTTCTAACAGTGCCTCTCCTCTCCAGTCCCCTTTCCCTCTTCATTAGTTGCACCCTTTTCTCTGTATTATATGGGTTCTCAGTCTCCTTTCTTCTTCATTTCTCTCCTGTAGTCCTCCAACCTCATGGATAAAGGAGATTCAGCTGCCACTTACTATGTGCTCAACAGGTGCCCCAGAACTGGGGGCACTGATGGGATATCAAGGGTGCTGATAGGATATCCTATGAAGGTTAAGAAAGGTGTTGGGAATTCAAGCCTAGACCTCTGGAGAGAGATTCAAGGTAACATTACAGACTTTGAGAATTCTGTAGATAGAGATTAGAATTAAAATCCTGGGGAAAATGTGAGTGCCTGGTGAAGGAACGTAGTTAGTGGATGGAAGAGGAAAGCAAGAGGACGTCCTCTGGGAAGTATGTCCACCCCAGGAGCAGATGAGGATGAAGATAAGGCCAATGAAGGAGAAGAGAGCAGAGATCTTTAAAATCCCATTTTCTCCCAGTAGTTTCAAAAGCAGCTGACAATGTTCATCTGAGGTCAGGGCTTTGAATAGAGAGTCACAGTGTTGAATACTTTGTCTCTCTCAAGGGAGAGTGTCTGCATTCTGTGTGTTCTAGAGCCTTCTGAATCACTAATTCTAGGGCCAAGACTGGAGCATGCTGTGCCCATGTGACTCACCCCATCACCTCTGGGTGACGAGGCAACATTTGACTTCGTGGAAGCAGCTGGAGGTTTGCATCTGGTCCATTTGCAGGGTCTGGAGTGAGAGGCACTTCAGAGTTGTTATCCAGCTGACGGAATAGGGAAAATTCGCCCCAAGGAGAAGCATACCAGAGCAGGAAGTGGTTTGCTTTACATGGCCACCAGACATTTATCTCAAAAAATGCTACTTGGCTGGGCGCAGTGGCTCACACCTATAATCCCATCTCTTTGGGAGGCTGAGGTGGGTGGATCACCTGAGGTCAGGAGTTTCAGACCAGCCTGGATAACATGGAGAAACCCCGTCTCTATTAAAAATAAAAAAAAAACTTAGCTGGGCGTTGTGGTGGGTGCCTGTAATCCCAGCTACTTGGGAGGCTGAGGCACAAGAATGGCTTGAAGCTGGGAAGCGGAGGTTGCAGTGAGCTGAGATCGTGCCATTACTCCAACCTGGGGGACAGAGTGAGATTCTGTCTCGAAAAGAAAAGAAAAGAAAAAAAGCCACTTAAAGAAATAGACTGACCCTCTGGCAAAGAGGACTCATGTTTATTCACTTCTTTAACAGATATTTATTGAGCACCTGTTACGTGCTGGGCACTGGAGATAACAGCAGTGAATGAAGTGGACAAAAACCCTGCCCTCGTGGAGCTTATGTTCTAGGGTGGGCAGATCAAGGAAACTAAATAAATAATTAACATGTTCAGTGCTGATTAGTGCTATGGAGAAAAGTTGGGCAGGGAAGGGCTAGGGCATGTTGATAAGATAGTGGTTACTATTTTAAATTGTTGGGGGGGTCAAGAAGAGAATCAGTAAGGAAGTAACCCCTGAGTGACCACCTGAAGAAGGGGAGGGAGGCAAGGGTCCCTGAGGTTATCTGGGAGCCAGGTTCCAGGCAGAGAGACGACAGTCTGGCACCCAGCACCGAGGTCATTGAGGGAGCAGAGTCCTAGCCATGAGGTCAGAGGCACAGAAGGGTGGCCATGGTCGCTAGGGCCTTATGGGCTGGGCCCCCAGTGGGAAGAGAAGCCATGGGAGGGTTTGGTGGGAGAACGATGTGGACTGAGTACTAGCCAGCCTCTGGGCCCCCTGAGGACTCTCCCCTGCATCCAGTCACCCCAGTTATGAGCTCTAATATTTGAGACATAGGTGATGGCCACAAAAACAAACTGGAAACACTTTTGAATGGATTCCTTCTCCTTTCAACATTTGCTGTACATGAGAATAATTTATTTTGTGTTAGATTATTTGGACTCTTTGACTGCATTCCTTCTGACAAATACTGTATGTGTGTGTGTGTACACATGTACGTGTGTGTACACATGCACATAAGCACACACTTTTATTCACGTGTGTTAACTCGGAACCGACTTTAACTGTTTATTTCAGAGAAATGACTTTTCATAGAAACCTCTGACCTCTCTAGGTCTCAGTTTCCTCATCAGCATATTGGGGATAAGAAAAGTACGCAGGCAAAGGACCTATCACAGCGCCTAACACACAGTAGGCACTCAGGAAATGGGTTTTCCTATCAGTCCTGTACTGAAATTCTTGCAATTTAAATAACCATTCATTCCTTTTCACCTTTAGACATGACTTTGTACTTTTAGGTAATTATGCTAATGAACATGACATTGAGTTTGGATGACTTCAGTTGACCTAACTTTACTCTTGTTTTGACCTTTAAATTAATTTACTGATGCATCTAAGATAAAATCTGTTCTGTTTATGTAAATGAAGGTGAGGGGATTTTACATACTGCACCAAGAAGAAGCGCCTCCACTAAAACAATAAAACTGGGTAAAAGCTGAACAGTCTTGCTAATAAAAAGAAATATGTATTTATTTCGGGTATACACTGATGCACTGTACATTTTTCTCCATCAGGATAGAATAACCTAACTAAAAGAGGCATACTGATATTTTCACAGAAGCTATAAGCTTTAAAAAATGTTAATGGCAGAATACTCACGTGTAAATACTGAATTGCTAAAAGCAGGAGCAATTAAGTGTTTAATGTCAACAGAAACATGTTATCTAATGAGCTGTTTTCAGAAGTTAATAATGTGATTAATCACCGATTGATAAAAACTGTGGAGAAAAAGCTCTTCTGTACTAATAGTATTCTGAGCCTAAGGGCAGCCAGATGAGAGGTAGATCTTGGCTAATGAGGAACCACTTGATGTCAGGGCTTGGTTGAAATCAGAGAGGAAGACTGGCTGGCTCCTCAGGCAGGTCTCACCATGTGACACTTACTGGTGGGGTGTTCATATTCCAGGGTCTGGGCCTCAGTTTTGCCTAGTGGCCCCCAGGTTCAGCAGGATCAGGAGGATCAACTCATGCTAACTAGGCTTGTAAGAGTTTGATATATAAACAAGATTGCCAATATATTAATTTAAACTACGGGCCAAACCTACCATAGAGAAGAGACTTCTCCTTTTAACTTGTCAACACTTTTTCTGTCTCAAGTAAATCATATGATGAGCTTTGGCAAATGTATACACCCATGTAACCCAAGTCTCTATCATGATACAGAGCATGACCATCACCCTGTTGCCCTTTCCGGTTAATTCATCCCAGCCCCCCTCACCCCGAGGCACCTACTGTTTTAATAGCATAGCCTTCCTGCTGCCAATCACTTTGGTTGCTCTTCTTTACTCTGGTTCTGAGAACAGCCTGAGGCTTTTGACTAGACCGAGGCATTTCCAAGCTCCCAGCCAGCTATTCTGGGGGAGATCCATCTGCTCATGTTACATTTTACTCGTTGCTCACTCTCAGGGTGACTACACTACAATATTGAGAGTCATTTCTCTGTGGCTTTTGCCTCCTGATTCCAGCACACATTTCTAATCCGCACGTTTCTCCTCTTCACTTTTCTTTTGACTTGTGGACATCACCTGTGGGGAAAATTGTTACTGATCCATCTTTTTCTCCTCTTCCTCTCAGTAGTAGTGAACCCTAGCATTTACTGAGCAGCTACTAGAGACCACACCAAAAACACTACAAAGTGACAGCCTGTTTTACAGATGAGGAAACTGAGACTCAGGGAGCTTAAGTCACTTGTCCAAGGTCACATGGCTGCGGAGGTGGAGGCTTTCTAACCCCAAACCCTTTTAACCCCCCACATCCTTCTGTCCGTGACTTGGGACTGGGGTGGGGGGTTATGTCTGGGTTGCTTTCCTCTTCCCAGTGCTGCTTGTCATGTCCCTCCTGCTGGCTCTTTCCCACAGCCGTGGTGAAGAACCCACCCAATAACCTGTGGATCATCGCTGCAGTGCTGGCGCCCATCGCCGTGGTCACCGTCATCATCATCATCATCACTGCCGTGCTCTGCAGGAAGAACAAGAACGACTTCAAGCCCGACACCATGATAAACCTACCGCAGAGAGCAAAGGTATATGGAAGTGGTGGGGAGAGGGGCAGGAGCACAGGCCGGCGGGAGCTCAGCCTGCCGTTCCCTCTTGCCTTTTGAGGCCATTGCAAGAGCCTGCAGAAACATCAGGGCAGGTCCTCATTTTGAAGGAGACCCTTCCTTTTAGCCTCAGGACCTGATGGCTCGTGGTTATCTGATGCCCATTCTGCCATCAGTGCTTCCAAGCGCTTTATATATAGCAGCTCTCTAATTCTCACAGCTGCCCTTGGAGGAAGGACTATTATTTTGCAGATGAGGAAACCAAGGCATAGAAAACTACAAGCTAAAGAGACCTGAAAGGGATTTTAGAGATAATGTAATCAGACTCCCTCCTTTCACCCATGAAAAGCAACTCTTTCAAGGTCATATGATTAGTAAGTGGCAGAACTGCTGGTAGAATCAGGTCTGCTATGTTCTGAACGTTGTGGTCCACAGATTTATATGCTGAAATTCTGACCCCCAATGTGATGGTATTAGGAGATAGGGCCTTTGGGAGATGATTAGGTCATGAGGGTGAAACCCCCGGGAATGAGATTAATGCCCTTAAAAAAGAGGCCCTAGAGAGCTTCCTTGCTTCTTTAACCACGTGAAGACACAAGACGTTGGCAGCCTGCAGCCCAGAAGAGGTCCCTCACCTCTGACCATCCTGGCACCTTGATCTTGGACTTCCCAGTCTCCAGAATTGTGAGAAATAAACTTCTGTCGTTTATAGGCCACCCAGCCTGTGGTGTTTTGTGACAACAGCCCAAACTGACTTAGACAAAGCCTCTTGGCTCCTAATGCAAGGCTCTCTGGAGCACATGCTTGGTTGGAGTGACATCTTCAGAGGCCACCATGATGGAGAAGCTGCAGGACTTTGGATGGGCAGCCAGAAACCCCCGTTCAGTGGCTCCACTGAAGCCTGTCCTGGAGCCCCACCCACCCACTGTGGCCTCCACATCTCTGTACCACCCACCTCCAGTCACTGGGAGAGAAATGGACTAGGGCATGCTGCAGGCTGATTTCCCGGTCACGTTGCTCCCTTCATGATATTCCATGAGGGAAATAACTAACTGTCATACCTGATGCTTAAATAATGCCTTACAGTTTGCTGGGCTCCTCGAGGTCTGTCACCTCATTTGTTCATCACAGCAGTTTTATGAGGTAGCTCGTAGTCAGGGAAGGTTTTATTATCTTCATTTTACTGCCAAAACACCCAAGGGAAAGAGAGACTTCGGGCTTTGTCCAAAGTCATGCTAGCAGCAGAGGGGTGACTGAGGCTCACATCCGAGTCTTGGAGCATTTTCTCCATTATACACCTACCTGAACCCTGAGATTTGGCATTTAGAATCCTTTTCCAGCTCTGAAGATCTGAGCTTTGTCCACCTGTGTAGGAATGAAACAGCGAACTACCCCTCATATTCCAGAGCCACTGGAATGCGTGTCAGCCGTGGAGATTGTCCTTGCAGAGGTCACTCATGCCTTAGTTCTTTCTTGATGATCACACCTCGCTTCAGCAAAAGAAATCAAAGGATTTTATTGTTTGTTAAACTGATACAACTTTTTTGATGCTGCAGCTTGATTAGATACTCTGTCTATTGAAGAGCTAAACCCCAAAGCATGTTGTTCTGTTTCAGTTGACACAAAGGCACCTGCTTCCCAGACACAGCAGGATGTTGGTAAGAAGTGTACATTGGAATTGCCCAAGCAGTGAAAGACGAAACTCTTCCAAGAGTATGTATTTTGGTTGGGCACTGTGGCTCACGCCTGTAATCCCAGCACTTTGGGAGGCCGAGGGCAGATCACCTGAGGTCAGGAGTTCGAGACCAGCCTGACCAACATGGAGAAACCCCATCTCTACTAAAAATACAAAATTAGCCAGGTGTGGTGGCACATGCCTACTTGGGAGGCTGAGGCAGGAGAATTGCTGGAACCTGGGAGGCAGAGGTTGTGGTGAGCCAAGATCACGCCATTGCACTCTAGCCTGGGCAACAAGAGCAAAACTCCATCTCAAAAAAAAAAAAAAAAAAAAAGAGTGTGTATTTCATCTCCATCTCAGCTTAGTTACAACATGAGCCTTTTACACATAACGGTAATAACCAGAATCTAACTGTACCCACATCCAGGAATATAAAACATGCCATACTTAGATTGTAAGAGGCATATTTATGTTATAGATTAGACCAAAATTGTACTAATCTGCCAAAATGAGTTGGGCAACACATGATTTCCGCATAGCTTCTGGCTTGAAGGCTGTCTGAAGCTAGGACAGATGAGCATTTGTGGTTTTCCGTAGCTCCTTCTGTGTCCTACTCTGTACACAGGGCTTTGTGAGATACCTGGCTGACATTGAACGTCAAGCAAATTTATGTTCCATGAGATGATTGAATTCACTTGTGTGCGGTGGAGCTGGTTGGTTTCCCCCTCCATGAGGCTGTGCTACATACTTTGATTCCCAAAGCCCTTTTATCATGGGAAACCAGCAGGATGGAACTGCCTCCTGCTTACTGCGGTTCTTCTGCCATTACAACCCAGGGACACTGCAGTGTTGGAGAGAGGAGAGAGCTTCCTGCATCACTTCTCACCACCTTGTGTGTGTGAACAGAATTCAATTAACGTGAAGGGACGAGGCAGAACAAAAATGTTAGCCTTCACCACCAATCCATAGACTAGGAGGACGGTCCTGGGGACATCGCTACATCTTTAGAATTCAGGCTACAGTGCCAGAGGGCAGTCCCAGGGATCCTTCCCGAGACTCAGTAATAAACTTAACATGCTAAGCAGAGGAGGTGAGTGTGGCTTTCCTGGGAGCTGAGGCCAGGGTATGGATACCCTCACCCTTCTTCAGAGACAAGGTACCACGGACTACCCCATTCTCATTGTTGTCAGGTGGGCTTCTGCAGGTAGAATGGTGAAAAATGATACATGCAAGAGGGCCAGCATCATGACTTTTGTCACCTCCTTTCTTCCGAGTTCACAACTCTTTACTCTGTCATTGGATGTACAGCCGTTTTTCTAGTTTTTCCCTTCATAGAATTGAAGAGATCATGTTTCCCTGGAAGAGGCCACCTTAGGAGAGGGTATATAGGACCATATTCAGATGCAGGATGGAGCGTGAAGGGTCTGTAATCTTTTGCATGAACATCTGCTTTGGACAGGCCAGTCATGCCCTAAGAACAGCCAGCGGCTTCTTCTTTCCCACTACTATCTGTAGGATGCTATCTATAGGGTATCTATAGGATAACTTACCCAGCTCTGTGAGCCTAGGTAAGTTGCTTAACCTCTCTAAACCTCAATTGCTTCATCTGTAAACTGGGAACTCATGATAATACCTACCTTCTTGAACTATAGTGAAGATGCAATGACATAAGTTATGTACTGTGTTTAGTACTGTGCCATTAATATCAAATGAGGCTGAAACTGAGCTCCTTGAGGGTGAGGAACCAGTTTATTTAACTTTATATGTTCAGCACCAAGGACAGTCCCTGTTGTTGGAACAATAGAAAAGTTAAACATCAGGAAAGTTACTTAACCTCTGTGCCTCAATTTTTCCATCTGTAAAATGGAGATATAACAATAATCGTACATAGAGTGTTGTGAGGATTAGGTGAGTTAATATATATACATCACTTTGAGATATGTCTGGTACATAATAAATACTACTTGTAAGTTGGCTTTTATTGTTACCCATGCTTTTTTTCTGAAAAGGTCTTGGCAGTGTATCCACCATTGAAATTTTTGGAGATTATTTTGATTTGATAATTTTATAAAACTAACTGAAATAACTGTAGCTACTTCATGATATTTTATTATTGGGGTTAGGAGTCACTAATGTGTCTAATGGGCAATTGATTAATCTCACATAATTTTCCAGTTGAAAGCTAAAAGACCAGTACCCTGGGAGTCAGAAGAGTGAGGGAGTAGTAGTCTTAAGTCCTGCGCCACTTAGCTGTGTGATCTTGGGCAAGTCACTGAACCTCTCTGAGCTTTTGTTTTCTTATCTGTGAAATGAAGGCTGTGGTGTTTGCCTTGCTTACTTCACAGGTTTGTTGCAGGATGAGATATCAGTGTTTTGCATGCTGTAAGTACCAAACATACACAGGGATTGTTGTGATTAATAACACAGGTGTAATTAACCTAATAGCAATGGCCACCTTTTAAGCTCGGAATTTCTTAAAATCTTTCTTTGTGTACATCATCCATCATTGACTCAATCACCTGAAATATCCAGTGGATAACTTTAACTCAGTGTGAAAGGTAAAGGGTGAAATCCAGAGGGAGGAGAGAGAAAGCAGGAGATGGGACCAGAGCCAGCTTTCCCTATCATTAGGTTCTTGGGAAGTCTTAGCTGCTATTGGAGCCTCCCACTTCCTCACAAACAGGCCAGGAGTGTTGCACAGGAGCCAGGCCATGTACAGCAGGGGATGCTAACCAAGATAGGAAGCTGCAGAAGGAAAGGAACGTCTGTGGGAAGACTCATCAAATAGTGGTTAGATGTTCCAGCTCTGGGTTACATAGTCCTAGGTTCAAATGCTGACTCCATCAGAGCTCTGTGAGCCTGGGTAGGCTGCTTAACCTCTGTAAACCTCAGTTGCTTCATCTATAAACTGGGGACTCATGATAATACCTACCTTCTTGAACTATAGTGAAGACGCAATGCTATAAGTTGTTTACTGTGTTTAGTACTGTGCCATTAATATCAAATGAGGCTGAAACTGAGCCCGTTGAGGGTGAGGAACCAGTTATTTAACTTTGTTTGTTCAGCACCAAGGACAGTCCCTGTCGTTGGAACAAAACTGAATATGATAATGGGGGCATGAAGGTGTGGTACAAAAGGGGCCAACAGGACATGAGACTGGGCAGGCAAGTTCAGCTTTGGGGAACCAAAGCATTTGGGGAGACATTCAAGGCCCTTTATATTTTAAATGAGGGAGTGATGTAACCATGTGTTTTAAGGGAGATAATTTTGGAAGCTCATCAGGGGTGGGCCTGGAAACGAGCTAAATTGGAAGCAACAAGACAGAGGCAGGAGATAGTGAAACAGTGGACCTGGGGAGTAAAAGTCAGCTTCCAGAAACATTTCAGACATTGAATCTAATTGGTGACCAATTGGTTGTGGAAGGAGCAGGCAATTCAGTATTTGAGGGACATTACCAAGTCATCTGAAGGCTCTCTTCTGTTTCTTGTAGGCCAGGTTCAGGAAAGGAAAAGAACAGAGACTGCCTTCCCTCAGCAAACACTGTTTCAGAAACACAGTCCCAGGTCCTGGCCTCAGAATGTCACTGATCACCACATAGGTCAGAGTGTATGTCTCAGAGAAGAGAAGCGGGTGATCGCACTTCCCAGAGTGAGTTTCTCAGGGAACTGGGGGAACTGTCCATGGCAAAGCTATAGGCAGCCTCAAATAAAAAAGCCTTGTTGGAGGTAGCAATAAAACTCCATCCTATTCTGAGACACAGTGGTGAGATTTGACAGGTTAGGCCACAGTTCTAGACTGGATTGTTAGATCCGCTGGAACCTTCCTGTTGTATTTCTTAGCTAAATTAGCTGCTGAAGGAGGGGCTGCTGATCATATCAAGTTCTGATATACTCTAAATGACAGAGGTTGAATTTCATCTGCAAATTTTCTTGAAAAAACTCCCTGCTGTCCATTTCACCAGGACTATGATTTATCAGGAAAGCAAAAGTAATAACTAATATTCATTGAGCACTTACTATTGCCTAGGCACTTATCTAAGTGCTGAACTTGAATTTCTTATTTAATCCTTACAGCATTCCCTTAAGAGTGGTTACATTTTGCTGTCACAAATGTGTAAATTTTATCCTGTTTATACTATTATCTCCAATTAATGTAATAACAATGGCCATCTTTTAAGCTTGATCAAGAAACTGATGTGCAGAGAGTTTCAGTGACTTATTCAAGGTCACTCAGCTAATGAATGGCGGAGTCAGGATTTGAACCCAGGCAATCTGCTTTTGAAACTGCCACTTTTACCCACCCCACTGTCCTGCCTCAAATCTGTATTGTACTGCTTTGGGGTATAAAGCGGAATAGAGGCACTTTCAGGAATTGTTTAAATATGCCTCTTGGTTCACACTACTAGATGTCTGTTGGATTTTGTTCAGAGCTGCCTTATGCACTTGGGATTTCAGACACTGTGCAATAAAACCTTGCCAGTTTCTCGGGAATGAATTATAGGAGAGCCAGCCTACTTAAGGGAGAAGTCTGGATTAAAGAGTGACTCCATACATTATTAATGATTTTATGGCTTCACATGTGATAGCACACTTCCCTCTGTTCAGATCTGTGGTCCACTTTAATACTCAAGGGTGGTAGAGGTAAAGCAAATAGGATTATCTTCATTTCTCAGATGAAAAAATTGAGGTTCAGAGTTCAAGTGACTTGGCAAAGTCACACACGTGCTATTACACATAAAGCTATACAAGAGTGGAGTGAAGGGGTAACCAAGTATTTCTAGGCAGGAGGTGATCCACAGGATTGATTTAATGTATTAATTGAGTTGTTTCTCATTTGCAGCATCCATTGACTTAAAATTCGTGTTCTAAAATCTTTGAAAGAGGTTTGTTCTTAAACACCTGTTTACATGTTGTTTACAGTCTTCGTTTTTCTGAGCAAGTCTTATCTGTAGAGATTCTGTAGCTGGATGGAATTAACATGGATTCTGATTTTGAAGACATGGAAATAATGATGGGGATTTGAGTTAACTCTTGTTTATTAATTAGAAAGCTAAGTTTGGTCCCATCATTGTACTTTGCTGCCTGTCATCTCTTAAATCCATGGTTAGAGTCACACTTCACTAGAAATATGACTGCAAATCTGTTTCCTCTTTGCAGCCTGTGCAAGGCTTTGATTATGCCAAGCAACACCTGGGCCAGCAAGGGGCAGATGAGGAGGTCATCCCTGTGACTCAGGAGACGGTGGTCCTCCCACTGCCCATTAGAGATGCTCCTCAGGAAAGAGACGTCGCTCAGGATGGAAGCACCATCAAGACTGCCAAATCCACTGAAACCAGGAAGAGGTAGGCATGGGGCTGACTTCTGCCTCTCTGTGTCAGCAAGAGAAATAATTGATGATGAGAAAAGCTGATGCCCTAAAGTTAATTGCACGGTTCTGTTTAAAAATTCCCCTTCATGCTGATTTTGAATATTTGAAAAGATACTAAAGGAGATGATGAGAATCACAATACCTGCTTAGCCTGGGCCACCCTTTGTAAGGTTTTATGTCACTGATAACCACAACAGCAGAGATTTAGTTCTTATATTTACTATAGCAAATTAGCACTGATGTCACACTTACATTTTAAACTTATATTAAAAGCAGTGCCTTTGATTCAGTATAGCTGTATTTTATCTGGCAATTTCTCAATAGGGGTTTCTGATTTCAGCCAAAACCATATATTTAGTTTATACTATAAGCAGAGCACTTTGACAGACATCCCTTTAGGACTACAAAAACGTGTAAGATTGATTTGTGACCCCAGGAGTCTCATAATGGAGGAGGCAGAGAGATAAATAACTGGTATACCGAGCATGAGGTGCCGGTGCCTATACTGGAGACTCCAGGGCTGTAGCAAAGACAGGAGGAAGAACTTAATTCTGAACAGGGAAAACCTCATGGAGAAGGTTATCCTTTAGCTGAGCCTTGAAAAGTGAGTGGGATCTGAATAGTTGGGAAGATATAAGGGCATCTAGTCTAAAAAGAGTGGGGAGAGAAGAGGCACATGTATGTTCTCTAAACGGTGAGTGTCCCCAGAGTTCAGAGTTCATGGTGGCTGGGTGTAATGAAGAATGAAACCAGAAGATAGATTAAAATTTTGGAAAGTCTTGACTGCCTGGCTAAGGCGTCTGACCTTTATTATCTAGGCAATGGGGAGCCACTGAAAGGTCTTTCGGAAGACAATGATGTTAACCCATATGTTAGAAGGATACTTTGATGGCAATGTGGATGAGGGATGGGAGAGGTTAGTTTAGAGGCCAAGAGACTCACTGTAAGGACTTTGCAATAGCCTTATAGAGATAATGAACCCTATGGCAGGCCCTGTTGGCTGGCTAAACCGACATGCGTTGCCAACTCCCTTCTTCCTTGTTGCCTGAGACCACTGTAGAGACTGAAAAAGCTACATCATCCGTGTCTCCTTCCTTTGTCCCCTCCCTTTACCTAACATGTGTATTGATCATTTGCTGTTTATCAGGCACTGGGGATATTGCTGTGAACAAGACAAAGTTACTGTTCTTGGGCAGCTTACAATCTGGTGAGGAGAGATAGATAATAAACAAATAGAGAAACAGGTAAAATCTATCTATTTCTGGATCAGGTGGTGATGAGTACAAAGAAGAAAACCAAAGCATAGTTATGGGATAGAGAAATGGAGAAGGAGACATAGTGCTATTTTAGCTAGGAAACTAAGGAAGACTTCTTTGATAAAGTGACATTTGAGAAAGACCTGATTGAAATGAGGTATGAACCACAAGGTTATCTGCAGGAGGAATGTACCAAGCAGATGAAACAGTATGTGCATCGCCCAGAGGAGGGAACATCTTGACATGCTTAAGGAAAAGCAGGATCAAGGGGGCTGGCATGAACTAGGGAGGAAGTGGTGGCAGATGAGGCCGGCAAGTTGCTGGTGGTTGATTATGTCAGGCTTTACAGACCAAAGTCAGGACTTGGGATTTTATTGTGAATAAAGATCAGATGTCATTGGGGGGTTTTGAGAAAAGCAATGACATGATGTGACTTGCAGTTTTAAAGGCTCACTTTGGGCTGGGTACATGGCTCACACATGTAATCCTAGCACTTTGAGAGGCCAAGGCGGGAGGGTCACTTGAAGCCAGGAGTTCGAGACCAACCTGGGCAACCAAGCAAGACCTCATCTCTACAAAATAAAATTATATAAAAATATTAGCCAGGTGCAGTGGTATGTACCTGTAGTTCCAGCTACTGGGAAGGCTGAGGTGAGAGGATGGCTTGAGTGCAGGAATTCAAGGCTGCAGGGAGCTGTGATTGTGCCATTGCACTCATTCCAGCCTGGATGACAGAGCGAGGCCTTGTCTCAAAATAAAATTAAATTAAATACAACAGGCTCAGTTTGGCTGCTGTGTGGCAAACAGACTGTAGGGATGCAGAGTAGACTCAGGGAGACCCTTTACAAGGCTACCACCATGACCTAGGTAAGAGATGATGGTGTCATCGGATGGTGTGAGAGGTGGTTGGAATTTAGAGATATTTTGAAGGAAGAGCTGAAAAGATTTGCTGATAGATTCTTGTGGAGTGCCAGAAGTGGAGAGGAGTGAATTTGCCATATATTGTGCTGGGGGATACTGGAGGAGAAGTAGTTTGTAGGGGATGGTCAAGAGTTTGAGTGTGGACATGTTACATTTGAGATGCTCATTAGATATATGAGTGGAGATGTTGAGAACTCAGTTAACCTTGAGTCTGGAGTTTAGAGGAGAGGTCCAGGGTAGAAATATAAATGTAGGAGTTGTCAGTGTGTAATTACTCTGTGAGACGGGGAGGGATCACCTAGGAGAGTACAGATAGAGAAAAGAAAAGATCCAGGAACTGAACCCTGGAACATTGTCATGATTAGAGGTCCAGCAGATGAGGAAGAATCAACAAAGAAAAAGGAATAGTGTCAGGAAGAAGGGCATGAGAAGAATCAGAAGAACAAAGAGAGTAAGATCCAAAAAGCCAAGAGAAGGAAGTAATTTGAGAAGGAAGGAGGGATCATCTGTATCAATTACCCACATTTTGTACTGGAATCAAGCAACAAGACTGCATATTTTCTTCCAAGAACTCTTGGTACCTCAGAAAGAGGTACAGAGGAACAGAGGGTTAGATTTCAGCCTGTGTAGGAAAGAAGGTTGGGGCATGTGGATTAGTTATCTATTGCTCCATAACAAACCACTCCAAAGCTTAATAACTTAAAACAACCATTTTTTTAGCTCATTATTTTGGTGGGTCAGCACATTGGGCTGAACTCAGCTAGATGGTTCTTCTGGTCTGAGCTAGGCTTGGCTGACCTTAGCTGCACCTGCTTATGTATCTCCAGTCAGGTGACAGATCAGCTGGGCTGACTTGTTGATACTAATCTTATCAGGAATACCCCAGGAAGCAAGGGCCTTTGTCCATGTGGTTTCTCGTCCTCTAGCAGGCTAGTCCTGGCTTTCTCACAATGTGGTTGCAGGGCAGCAAGGAAAAAAAGCAAAACAACAGCAACAACAAAAACACCCAAAGCATAAGCATTTCTCAAATCTTTGCTTGTGTCGTGGTTGCTACTGTCCTGTTGGATAAAGCAAGTCTCATGGTTGAGCCCAGACTCAGCATGAGAGAAGAGTACCCAAAGCTTATTGACAGAGAGGTATGAACAAGTTAGGACCATTACTGTAATAATGCACCCAACATGAGAGAGCATAAGCAGAGCAGAGCTGAAATGTACAGAGAGGCAATAGATGATTTACCTGAATTGACTTGCAAGTAGTATTACCTACAGCTATTATTCTCATCATGATCTTTGCCAAATACAACAAAGGCTTATTAATAACTTATTTATCACCTATTTAGAGGACACTGAAAAGAAATAAATAGTGTTACTAAAATTAGGATATGAACATAGTACTTTCAGGAAGAATAAAAATTATTTTTCACCCATTCTAGTTGAATAATTTAAATTACATAAAGTTTTCTTTAATTTTTTCTTTAGAATAAGCACTTCTTGGATTAGCCAGGAATCTACTCTTGCTAATCACATTCAATTACCCCCAAATTTTTAATAAGAAATATTAACTGAGGAAACAAATACAGGTAAAGAAGATAACATCTATATTCCTGAAGGATTTCTATATTTGCTTCATAATTTTTTCTTTTTCAAGACAGGGGCTCATTCTGTTGCCCAGGCTGGAGTGCAGTGGGCAGATCTTAGCTCACTGCAACCTCTGCCTCCTGGGTTCAAGCAATTCCCCTGCCTCAGCCTCCTGAGTAGCTGGGATTACAGGCATGTGCCACCATGCCTGGCTAATTTTTGTGTTTTTTTGGTAGAGATGGAGTTTCACCATGTTGGCCAGGCTGGTCTCAGACTCCTGACCTCAAGTGATCTACCCACCTTGGCCTCCCAAAGCGCTGGGATTACAGGAGTGAGCCACCATGCCCAGCCACTTTGATAATTTTAGCATAAAAATATAATTTTACTAAGGGCTGGTTAGATCATTGCCAAAGCTGTAAGAGAAACCTTCTCTCTGTTGAAGTCCAGCTGACCACGGGAGCCTCTGATCATTTGAAAGATTTTCAAAACATCAAATTCAAGAGAAAACTCATTATGAATCTTATGTTTCTTGCTTCCCCATCTTGCCACATCATTTTTCTCATTCCTGCTAGATAAAGACAGCCTTCCCTCTCAGAATGGGTCTGTTAGATGATCCAAGAAGTTTCCCAAGTGAAAACCAGAAGAAACCAGTGGTTTGATGGTTATTAAGATACCTCAATTTTTATTAATTATTTTAGCACTGAACTCTGAGGGTTCAGTCACTTCCAGACAGCCAGATGGGTGTTCTGGGTCCTTTTCCTCCAGTGTAGGGTCTTGGTGACACTATTTTATTGGTGCATGACTGAGATTGTTGGGCCAGGATGGAGAATAAACCACTTACAACTCTTTGCAAAGGGCATTTCAGTGTAGTGATTGGCCATGATTCATGCCATGTTCAGCAGCTGATTCATCCTCAACCCGAGAATGTTCTTCCAGGCTCCATGTCCTCAGAATGGGTACTGTTGCATTCAGTAGCCTCAAACTGCAGCCTCGCAGGTGACACTTTCTTGCTTTCAAAAACACTTTTGTTACTGTCATGTGAGTAGACACGCATGCACAAATCTCACTCTATTTTTGAACAGAAGTTTTGACTTGATGACTCTGTGTAAACATGTCTATAAACAGAAGCAAAGAATAAAGCAGAGTTGGGTTTTGCTACAGAAATTTGCTCATTAACACCTTTCCATGGAGTGAGAGGAGCAGCCAGAAAATTGTTTCAGGATCAAATGAGGGAAAGGGTATGAAAATGCTACAAAAACCATTCAGGCGAGGCTCGGTGGCTCACGCCTGTAATCCCAGCACTTTGGGAGGCTGAGGCAGATGCATCACTTGGGATCAGGAGTTTGAGACCAGCCTGGGCAACATGTTGAAACCCCTGCTGTACTAAAAAAAAAAAAAAAAAAAAAAAAAAATACCCTGGCATGGCGGCGGGTACTTGTAATCCCAGCTACTCTGATGGCTGAGGCAGGAGAATTGCTCGAACTCAGGAGACGGAGGTTGCAGTGAGCCGAGATTACATCACTGCACCCCAGCCTGGGTGACAGATCAAGACTCTAAAAAATAAATAAATAAATACATAAATAAATCAGTATTTTGTGAATGTGAAGTAGGTTATAAAAAGCCTTTCCCTTTCCTATTTTTTTTTTTTTCTGGATGTAAATTAAAGCCTTTTGTCCCAATTGACCCAATGCCGCCAGTGGGGAGAGTAGGTGCCATTCACCAGGAGAGTCCAGAAACAGTCTAGAGGTGTGTGTCTTTTGTGTATGGGTGTTTGCACACCCAGCACTCAGCAATCAAATAGCTGTTGGGTAAATAACATATATTCAACAAGTTAGTACCTATCCTTGTTTTCACAGACTACATTCTTTTATTACTTATTTTATATGATGTTAAAAGGTTAGGTGAGAAAGATTGTGATCGAATAAATTTGGAAATGTTGGGTTAAACGAAACCAGATGAATCTCTCTGTGACAGAACTGATCAGTCTTTGATATGCTAAGGTGCATTAGGAATCTCCAAAGAAGGAATATAGTGAGAATTTCCTACATTTAGGGAACTTTGGCGAGGAATGTCCCACTTGGCTTTAGTGTGCCACGGAATGCTCTTGGCATATACTGCCTTATCCCGTAGATATCTCGACTTTGATTGTTCATGGCTTTTAGGGTGCTAAAGTGTACAGACTGAGAACTCGAAATTCCCAGGGGAGGCAGAGGGGAGAAGGGAGGAGGAGGGAGAAGGGAGAAGGAGGCAGAGCAGCATCCGGAAGGATACACAGCTTCCAGTTGAGAAGCTGCTCGCCTACAGATGAAGTGCATTTATTCCAGACAATTCTCCATTGTCAGGGATAGGTGTCCTTATTTTCTAAATTTGGACAATTGACAATAGAAGAACAAGAGGCCGCTGGATACTTGCCTCCCACTTGTCTTCCACAGACGGGAGGCGGTCAGTCTTTATGCTCAGCCGGACCCACGGGCTGGCATGGTCTGAGGCCAGAGGCAGCATGAGTCTCAGTGGGGGCTCTCCGGATCCCATTCCCCCCGAGAGTTCCAGAAGATGAGAGTCCCCCAGAGTCCCGCCATGAGGAGGGAAAGAAGGCTCTGTGACTCGCCCTGTGTGAAGGACTGCCTTATCTGGGGTCGTATGGGAGAGCAAAGGGAAGGTGTTCTGGGGTGTGGGAGGAGGGGGAGCCCTGGCTTCCAGGGCTGATTTGCCACTTCTCAACTCTGTCCTGGACAACACACTTCACCTCCATGAGCTTCATGTTCCTCACTTGCTAAGCAAGGGTGGCAGTCACCAAATCAGTGGCTCATAATGATCCATTAGCAGTTTTAAGAGCACTCAGCAAAGTCCTTGGTACACAGTAGGTGACCCTGGTGGGGAGCTCTTGGAGGGCATGGGGTGCTATCTTAGAGTCTCCACATACCTGTATGTCTGGCACAGAGTGGATGAATGAAACGTATTTCCTGAATGAACAAATAGCTCAAAATCAAAACGTAAGTGGGTAGTAGTTGCCACAGTTAGAGAGAGTATGTTTGTGTGTGTGTGTGTGTGTGTGTGTGTGTGTGTGTGTGTGTGTGTGTGTGTGAGACTGACAGAGTGAAGCCCCTAGTGATGGGGTATTATGCAAAGAATAAGGCATAGTTGAGTTTTTGCTATGGAAATTTGCTTATTGATGCCTTTCCTTGGAATGAGAAGAGCAGCCTGAAAACTGAAAATTGGAAACGGAATGTTTTGTAGTCAAAGTCTATGTAGTAAAGACAATAGCCAAAGAGAACCATGTGTGATACATGTCCCTGGAAATGCCCATGTGATTTAAACCCTCTGCAACACTATCCAGAGTGCTGGGTATTAAAAAGAGGGCATGCTGCATGGATGCCACCCTTGCCACCATTCCCATAGTCATGGTGGGGTGGTGGTTAATGAAACAGAGACGGACACCCAGGGCAGCGCTCACTGAAATCTACAGGCTGAGCACTGCAAAACGGACTTCTGAGCAGCCAGCTTCTTAACCCACACTATAGTATGGGTGGTTTTGTTTTTTTCTTTTTCTATATCATTTCTTCTTTGTCCATTAAACTGGAATGAAAGGCTACAGACATTGAACTGTGCAAATAAAATAACCTTGAGAGGCGGCTGCTCTAGTTGAAACTTACCGTCTCCCCTGTTGCTATGGTTACCTCCAGCAGGTCGCCCAGTGACAATGGCTCTGTCATCAGCAACGAATCAGGGAAGCCCAGCTCAGGGAGACGCTCACCCCAGAATGTAATGGCACAGCAGAAAGTGACAAAGGAGGAGGCAAGGAAGAGAAATGGTGAGAAGCCTTCCCGCCAAGAACCACCCCCAGCCACTCCCACGCATGCCTGCACACACATGCATGCACATGTGTGCGCACACTCACACAGCCACTGGGCTCTGACCCTCAGTCGTTCTTTCTATTCTGCCCCACAAGGGCCAGGAGTCTGTATGTACCCCTTGGATTTTCACCTTACCCCTTCTCTGAATTGTCCTGTCTCACTTCCTCTGCCCCTGTTCTTGTGAAATTGTGCAGTTCCTTAGGAAAAACTTTTTGCAGAATGAATTGATGTTTGCTTAGAGGTTTTTCTAATTCTCTAGTTAGAAATCCTCTTAAAAAATGTACAATTTCTAATTACGTGAATTGACGCAATTTCTTGCACCAGGTCCACTAAGGCAGCAGATCTCTGAAATAACTGCTTATCTTGGAGCTTCCTCTCATTTTCCTGCCCTAACTCTCCTGATAAGTTTCATGGGTTCAGTCTGTGCCACTGAGTCCAGATATTGCAACTCCACTTCTCCCAGGAAAAAACTAACCCCAAACAATAAAGAAACAGATCTGTCATCAAAAAAAAAGAAGAAAGAAGAAAAAAAAAGCTTTACACTTCTGTCTTAATTCTCCAGGGAAGCTAGACTACTTAGTTTCTCACACAGATCTCTCCTTTCCTGTAAGGATTGGCGTTGGGGTTTATTTATCAGTCATCTGAGCACCATCACTGTGGAGTGGCGTTGTCGATAGATGGCCTCTGTCAACATCATTGTGTGGCTCCCTCTCCTGTTCCCACCTTGGTTCTGACTCTCATCTCCATGTGGCCCTTCTGTGTGTGATGCTGGGTTACTGGGGCCAGAATTCAAGTACCCAGCATTACTGATTTCAGATCAGGGAAAAGTCCTTTTGGATTTTAATGGGTTGTAGGTGGAGCCTTACAGAAATGCCAGGTGAAAAGCTAAACCCTCTGGCACCCTGCTTATCTGTACTTCCCTTTCAAAGGAATTTGTGTAGTTCAGGGACTCTCTCTTAAAGCTAGTGTTGGAATTTTTTTTGTTTTCAAATGTCACTTTTATTTCTTTTTTTTCCCCCCGACTGAAAAGGTAAGAGCAGAGAAAAAAAAAAAAAGAAATAATGATACAGTGGATTTGTATTCTGTAGGGGAATTGTGCTCCCTGTTCACATTTTCAGCTATTATATAAAGCACTTGTTTAAACTGTCATACCTATTTGGTTGTTGAAATTTTTTCTTTCCCTGAATTCTGCATGCGTGTAACACAGAGGCTGTGCTTTCTACATCAGAATTGGGGTGTGACCTGTGGAACTTTCCTGAAATATCTGCCCCACCTGGGACCTAGACATCCTGCCATCAGCTCTATCAAGTGAGCACGCAGAGTCAGAGGTGCTCTAGATCTTGGAAAGGGGACTTGAATTCAGCAACTTTCTTCTCTTTCTTCCTAGGATGAGGTGCTAAGAGAGATGGGTAGAGAGAGTGAGGGGACAGCAGAGACAATGGACAGTGAAGCCATATGGGGAAGGTTGTTTTAACTAAATACTGTGACGGCCATCGCTACCTGTCCAAGATGGTGCTGCCTGCCCTCCAGCTCCGCCTACTCCCTCCCCTCCCCTCTTTCCTTCCTTTCCTTCCTTCCTTTCTTTATATACTTCCTGGAAATTTACAAGGTCAAATCAGACTACTCACTCTTCCAGATGCCCCTCTCACCCACCTCACTCCTCAGAGGACCCCAAATAACTCAATGTGTGTCTTTCTCTGACCTTTTTACTATGCATATGGCAACACACATGTATCTTTGTTTTTTGTTGTATTGCTTTGTTTTGTTTTATTAAATGGAATCAATGTGCGTATTGTTCTATGCCCTTTTTCTTGCTTTAAACTGTGCCATACAAGGCTCCTTCCTTTATGAATACACATTTGCAAAGTGATGTCTTTTCCCCTTCCCTGCAAATAATCCATAGAAGATGAGAGAGTGGGGCTGGTTCCTGACCCCAACACTCCCCACTTAGCTAGTGAAATTCTGGCCTGCTCTAGGTGTCCCTGCTGACCTTGCCCATTTCTGCTTGTCTACCCTCTCTCCCTGCCTCTTTATTCTATTTAGGTCACTTTGATTATTTAAATATAAGGCTCAGAAATAAAACAGGTGGGTGCATGAATAAAACGCAATTACTATGCCAGGTTGAGGTTTTTGCTTGTTTGCTCTATTAAAAGCCATCCTTCCCAGGGTTAGAGTGCTTGCTTGGTTGCATTTTATTTTTGCCAAAAGTAAATCCAGTGAATTTGGGGGTCTGGTTGCTTCTGTTTCACTGTAGGTTTCTATTCCGTAAGGTTTTAGGTTTGAAATTTTCCAATAGAAACAATAGAATCAACTTGTCTCATGTAAAACTCAACAGACGTCAGAATTTTAGGATAGACCCTTATAAAACCTACACTTGTTCTTTTATCAGAGGGTTCCATTTTATCATAATCCTAGGTTAGAGTTTACCAATAAAATCAATAGTGTATTTTATTGCATTGGAAGATGAACCAAAGGAAGGAAAGAAGAAAATAACATTGAATGGAATTGTGGAATTATGGAGAAAACAAAAAAGTATATTTTCATCACCTTGCCAGCTTGCAGAAAGTATTGGGTCATTCTGGCTCAGGGTCTCATGAGGTCATAGTCAAGATATTGGCCTGAGCTGTCATCTAAAGTCTTAACTGGCAAAAACCAATAGATGTGAGCATGGACGTGGTGAAAAGGGAAGGCTTATACACTGCTGGTGAGAATGTAAATCAGTACAACCCCTGTGGAAAACAGTACAGAGATTCCTTAAAGAACTAAAAGTAGATCTACTATTTGATCCAGCAATCAATCCCACTCCTGGGTATCTACCCAAATGAAAAGAAGTATTATATGAAAAAAGACACTTGCACATGTGTGTTTATAGCAGCACAAGTCACAATCACAAGGATAGGGAACCAACCAAGTGCCCATCGACCAATGAGTGGATAAAGAAAATGTAGTATAAATACCCCATGGAATACACTACTCAACCATAAGAAGGAATGAAATAATGTCTTTTGCAGCAATTTGGATGGATAATTCTAAGTGAAGTAACTCAGGAATGGAAAACCAAATACTATATATTCTCACTCATAAGTGGGTGCTAAGCTATGAGGACACAAAGACACAGTGAGTGATAGAATGGACTTTGGGGACAGAGGAGAGGGTGAGAGGGGGGTGAGGGATAAAAGACTACATATTGGGTGCAGTGTACACTACTTAGGTGACGGGTACACTAAAATCTCAGAATTTGCCACTTATTCATCTCTGTAACCAAAAATGACTTGTACCACAAAAGCTATTGAAGTTTAAAAAAGAGAAAAATGAAAATAAAAGTACAGTCTTGACAGGGGCTTGCAGGATGGTCACTCATGGCTCTTGACAGGGGACTTCAGATCCTTGCTGCATGGACTTTTCCATAGGACTGCTTCAGGGTCCTCAGAATGTGGCAGCTGGCTTTCTTTAGAGTAAGTGATCCGAGAGAGAGAGCAAGGTGGAAGCCATGATTGACTGACTGATTGATTGATTGATTTTTACGACTAAGCCTTGGAAGTAACACATTGTCATTTCTGCAGTTTCCTGTTGGTTACACAGGTCAGTCCTATTCATCCTGGGTGTGAGTATCAGGAGGTGAGAATTCTTAGGATCCATCTAATTGGCTGGCTCTTGTAGATGGCTTGTAATAGCAAGTGTCCAGGTGGCAGATAATGGTGGCCAGGCCAGAGCTGCCCAGCAAAACTACACTCTAAAAATATAGATGCATCTGGTAACACATTCAAATAGAGATTTTCCTCTGTCATTGGCTGCTTGGTGGCCTGCTATTTGCAAATCAGCCCACAGAACTTAAAAAGAAATCCAATTATAACCCATTGTTACACTCTGAAGTGTTTTAGCCACTTTGTAAAAATAACAATTTACTTGGCTTAATTTGACAAATCTTCTGTGATTATGATAAGTGACAGAATGATACAAACTATGTGTTTTTCAATGATTTAAATAACATCCCAGTCCCTTGAGCAGACAGGAGGAAAGATGAATACACTGCTATTACATTCATATTTTATGTAACACCTCTTTTGCTCCTAAATTGTGTACTGGTTTAGTTGTTTGAATAGGCTTAATGTATCTCTTGCCTAGCCATGCTCAATAAGCTGTCATTCTTATAGTTACTTAATGGGAATATGCTTTAAGAACAGGTAAATCAGCAAGAAACCAGGGGCTCTGGAACTTCTGTCAGCTTAGTTATGGAAGCTCAAGGCAGACTGGTGTCTTTTAGCAATTGCAGCAGAATTATCTGTCAGAAGGGAGGATTAATTTAACGGAGTGTAGGTAGAAATGCTTCTACTTAATTAGGGGAGTTGTCTGTAGCTTTAAATTAGTTTCTCCAGTGGAATTTTCATAGCTTTCTTTTATTTTAGACAAATAGAAGAAACCAAAACCCAAATCACTGGGGAAGCAACCTTCAGAAGGGGGAAAAAAACAATGTGTCAGCCACTATAACTGTGGCTTGTTGACCAAGGAAGACGTGTTACTTTAACATCTTGTAAAGATTGGTAGCATTGGTGGCTGAACCGGAACTGAATGCTGTTAGTCTGAGGACTGTCAAATTTTAAGGGTAGTTACAAGGTTTAGCCAAACTCACTTTTCTCACTTCTAACTGAAACATAGAGAAAGATGTTACTTTTTAATTTTTTTTCAACTGTGTTATGTCATAGTTTTGAAAGAATGGTCCTTACTGTTTAAATTCAAATCTCTACAGTTCTTTCCTACCCATTGATAGGGCAACGGAGGGATAAATCATACAGATCTTAAATTTAAGGGAAAACTGCTAGCAGTAGCGAGCCCTTGTTGGCACAGAAGCAGATGCTGTCATTTCTGAGGTTGTTTTGAGTAAAGTAATGTCCTTAGGCTGTGAATCTCACATAAATTCTCCTGGGATCACACAGCCCCCCTACATCAGAAAATCGATGTGTTTATGTTGTGCTTCAGTGCCAGCGAGTGATGAAGAGGAGGGAGCAGTTCTATTTGACAACTCCAGCAAGGTGGCCGCTGAACCCTTTGACACATCTTCTGGGTCTGTGCAGCTCATTGCCATAAAACCCACAGCCCTCCCCGTGGTGCCCCCCACCTCGGACAGGAGCCAGGAGTCATCAGCAGTCCTCAATGGCGAGGTGAGTGCCTGGGGACCCAGGGCAGGAGATGGTCTGGCCAGACTTGGGAAATTTGGACAAAAGAACACCACCTGTGAATACTGGGTACAGATTGCACCTAGGGCCATATAGCTCATCTTCACCTCTGCATGTACCAGGCCTCTGCAGAATGAATCAGGACACAAGTCACCCAAAATGAGTTTGTTGGGTGATGTTTTTAGAGCACTTCTATGTTCATTAAAATCCCAGGGGGAACTTTTAAAAAAAAGTGATTATGAAAAGAAGCATCAGGCGTTCCACTCCCTGACCCCCTCACACACACAGCCTTTTGCCTTTCTTGGTAACACTCCTAAACTGTGCATTGTGGGATGTTGCTTGTAGTGGAGATAGAAGGGGCTTGAATTGAGAGGGAACCAGGGAAGATAATGTCATATGGATGGGGATGTGGGCCACTCTATGGACTTCGAAATGACATTTATTCCTTTGAGCAAACTTGAAACAACTCATTGGCTGCTTCCAGAAAGCTATCAATGGATATCATGATGTTAATCAACTTTCCTAAGAGTCTGAAAAAAAAAATTGTAACATTCACCATAGAGTGATGATTTCATCAAAGAAAATTAGATAGATAGATAGATAGATAGATAGATAGATAGATAGATGCCAGAAGTTAGGTAAAAATTATCTGCGTTTCCTTCATCTTCGGCAGTAGAGTGGCCAGTGGACTGAAAATGTTTATGAACTTTAAGAAGATGTGTTTGGACCCTACAAGTGAACATTCACATTACATGTGTGCCCAAGCGTGTGCACACACATGCTCTTAATTTTTCTCTGTTCTTAAGCTGTCAGGTTGGTTGTTCATTTCATTTGTTTATACTCAGCTATTGTTACCTGAAACAAGTGGGAGATTTCCAAAGTTTTAAAGTCTTTTTCCCACCACACGTCAAGGAACATGTTATGGCCCTATAAAACCAGGTATTGTAAATATGCAGCATCTGGGCCCCTTATAAAAGCAGTTTACAGACCCGACTCAGAAAGCAACTCTTGTTTTCTGATCAGAAAGACTCAGATGGCCTAAAGATGTGATGAGTAAACCTTCACTGATTTAAAAAAAATAACTGGTTGTGGACATACAGAGCACTTCTCTTTCAACCTCTTCATTTTTTAGACCAAGAAGCTGAAGCTTGAGGGGTCAAGTGGGTTACTCAAAGTCACATGGCAGGTTATGGTGACAGCCATGAGGTTGAGGTCCCCTGACTTCCTGTCCAGTGCTCCTTTCCTCTCTTTGACTTACCACAGGCTATCAGAGAATAATAGCATTGTGCTTAAAAGAGTATGGATTCTCAAGCCATGCCTCAGGGGTTTGAACCTCAGATCTTTTACTTACTGTGTGACCTCGAGCATGTTAGTTCATTTCTCTGTGCCTCAGTATCTCCATTTATAAAATAGGGCTGCCGTGAAGATCAAATTGTTTAATATATGTAAAGTACGTAGAGTAGTGCCTAGCACACAATAAGCATTTTTATGATGATAATTATTATTACTATTGTTGTTATCACCACCCATTAGACAACCAATGAAGAAAGATCATGTACTTTATGCCCCTCGGCTCTACAGTTTGAGAATCTGAGTATCTTCTCAAAACCAGTCACAGCCACTGAATTTTCTCTTGGGCACAATTCTGCCACCAGACATGCAAACCCCATAATTAGAGGCCTCTGAGGTTGACACTAATGCATTGATAACTGCCGTTGATTTGGACCCTCTGCTCAGTTATGGACACATGTGACGGCCACCAGGCCTGGATCTTTTCATCCCAGCTTAATGATATGAATGTCATAGAGACAGATTCCAAATCTGGGATGGATTCAACTTATCACCCCCTTTTCCTCCCAAACCCATCACCTTGTCAAAGAAGGAGAGCAAATCAGCATCTTCCTTGTCCAGAAATTGATGCTGTATTTTGGTAGTTAGAGGAATGGACCTTGCTGGCATTTGGATTGGAAGAGAGCCCTGAACCGTTCTCTATAATTTGCTGCCTTGTGGAGCCTGACACAGATTGTCTTGTAATTTTCTTCCTCCTTCTATTATGGGTGGCTGGTTTAAATGAGGAAAGCACAACCCAGAAGCCATACGTTTTTCTTGTGTAAATTACATGACATTCTTTTAAAGATTATTTTTAAGAAAACAGGAAGTTTGGAAATGTTGATGTGACATTCTCATCATTTGTTATTTATTTAGCACAGTCACTTGCTTATATCTCCAACAGGTTGCAAGGTACATTAGCCATGTTCCCTTCTGAAAGACCAGACTGCCTTTGCCCTATAGGGCAGGACCTGGTTGGTGTTAGTAGCCACAGAAGGCTTCAAAATTACCTCTCTCTCAAGAAAGGCATGGATTTAAAAAACACGCTGTCGGATACAGGTTGACAGTGTGGAAAGGCCTAGGGAGAGGCCCCTTCCACCCTGTCTGTCCCAACTCAGCCTCTTCAGGAACTTGCCGTCTTATCCAGCTGGACACCAGCTGAAGGGCAGCGAAGGCCACTGGGTTCCCCAGAACTGGAGCTAGACTCAGGGCACTGAGAACTAGCAGAAGCACCCACACAGAGGGACCAAAAGGGTGTAGGCATAATTAAGGCCAAGCCACATTGCTGAGAGCATGGAGTCAGGCCTAGGCCTGAGCAGAGACAGGACAGACCAGGGAGAAGGAAGCCTTGGAGGAAGGTCTCAGGTGATTCAGTGAATGCCAGGCTCCACATTATCTGTAGTCTACTATTGTGGGCTTGCTCAGAATGGGACGCAGGTGGGTCTGGCTAGCTCGGAGGCCCAGATGTGATGCCTGTGATGGGTTTCTAGAAGTGATAACCTCCTGGTGAAAGTCTCCCACCTGCTGGCCTCACTGGGTCAGGTGTGGGCCTGAGACTGTCTCTCTCCCCAGGTGAACAAAGCCCTGAAGCAGAAGTCAGACATCGAGCACTATCGGAACAAGCTGCGCCTCAAAGCCAAGAGGAAGGGATATTACGACTTCCCTGCAGTGGAGACGAGCAAGGGTCTGACCGAAAGAAAAAAGATGTATGAAAAAGCCCCAAAGGAAATGGAGCATGTTTTGGATCCAGATTCAGAACTCTGTGCTCCATTCACCGAGTCTAAAAACAGGTGCAGTCTCTAAGGGATTCTGTAAAGGGTGTTGTATCATTGGTGGGATAAGGGCAGGCCTTGGGCAGTGTATCCTGGTCCCTTATCTGGTACTGTAGGATTGTGATCTTTGCAGTCCACTGATCTGTACCACAGTGGTCTGTGCAAGCAGGTGCTCTATAATGAGTCTGAAGGAGAATAACATTAAAGCCATTAAAAAAAAATACTTGGGCAAACAACCATAATTGTCCTTTAGCTTAGTGATATTTTCAAACCAGTTGCTTTTTCAGAGCTGAATGAAGATTATAATTATCACCTACCTAATGGTGCAACTTCCAGATCAAGGGACATTGTATTGTTCAATTGTTTTAGAGGCTCTTGCATAAGAAAAGCAAACTTCATGCCTCACCTTTTCATTCAACCTCAGTAAATACTTACTGCACAGGTGCTCAGAGCTCCATGCTGGTTTATCTCATTCATTCACAGACTTGTTCATTTATTCAACGTATATTGTCACCTGCTATGTGTTAGGTACCATTCAAGATGCTCAATGCTGTCATGCTCATGTGGGCTTATTCATTCATTCAGTTTGAATTCCGTCAACATTTAATTGTGGATAAGACAGTGCTATTGCTGCTCTTATGGAACTTAGGGTCTAACGGGAGAGAAAGAATCACCCCAAAAGTTTATTAATGATAAGTGTGGTGGGTGTTTGAAGTGTGAGGTGCTGTAATGATCTAAAAGGGAGTCCTGTCCCAGCGAGGAAGGGCTAAGCCAGATGGCTTAAATTGGCATCTGCCTTAGTTCTTTCTGTGCCGCTCTAACAGAATACCTGAGACTGGGTAATTTATAATGAACAGAAACATATTTTCTCACAGTTCTAGAGGCTGGGAAGTCCAAGATCAAGGTGCCAGCATCTGGCAAGGGCCTCCTTGCTGCATCATCCCATGGCAGAAGGCAGAGGGCAAAAAGAGAGCAAGAGCAGGCTAAATTCATCCTTTTATAACAGCACCAATTCCACCCATGAGGAGGAGCCCTCCTGGCCCTGTCACCTCCCAAATGTCCCACCTCCTGACACCACCATGGCAGGAACCACATTTCAACATGAGGTTTGGAGGGGAAAAACATTCAGACCATGGCTGCAGCCTTCCAAGCTTTGTTGCTGACTAACCAGAGTGATTTCACATGCTGGGTCAGAGGCAGAGGTTAGTGAACCCAAACATGTCCACCTTTCTTCCTTTCCTACCTACCTGAAGTGCTTTCATAATTTGAGGCCGCCTCTTTCCAATACATAGTCTCCTTGGTGACTCCCCTCTGGCTTTGAGCATGCCACCGCCCCGACATGCCACAGAGCCATGATAGACACATTGTCCACAGATTGGGAGCCATAGGGCAGTTTCTGGCCTGAGTAGGTACTTATTAAAAGCAAAAATGACTCTGTGACAGGCTTGGATCAAAGCCACAGAGTCAAGCTGGGAGGTGGGGCTAAATTTTATGAATTGGATCAACATAATTTATTTTCAATAAAGAAAAGAGGGAATTCTCAACCAGTGCTTAATTTACCATGCTTCTAATTAGGCTTGGTTGGTATGACAAGCTATTGATATAAAATCACACCATGACAGGGTTCACAATGCCTGTGTCACTGTGTTAATACTTGTAGAAGAAAAGAAAAAAGATGGGGGTTTTATAGGGAGGCTGACTGGTTCTTTAGCTTTTATTTTGTGCTTCAGGGGGTTTTACTTCAGTGGTCTTTGGGATGGGAGCTGTTTTTTCTGGATTTCCTGCTGACACTCAGGGAAAATGAATCAAAGCCACAAAATCAAGGTGAGAGGTGGGGCTGAATTTTATGAATTGCATTAACATAATCATTTTCATGTACAAATTAAAGAAACTTAGCTAGGAAGTTACTTGAGAAACAAAAATTTCAGTTAAGGCTTTTTATGAAAAGGGAATGAACAAAGAATGAACCAGACTTGTTTCTGTAAAGAGGCATCTCCTCTGCCTAGCACATCTCCTCTCCCTAGGCCAGATTCTTGGGACCTTTCGATGACCTGCTAATGCCATGCATTATGTAGCTAATTCTCAGCAAATGTTCATTGAAGAAATGGTTTCATGATCATAAAACACCAGAAATAATTTTTAAAATATTTTTGACCAGTTAAGGTGAAAATATGGATAGCCATAAACTGGGCGAGCTAGGAATAGGAATGGAGATAGGATCAGCCAGAGATGAGAATGGGAAGGGACAGACAGAAAAAAAGAGAGGAACAACCTCGGTAAGCTCAGAGGTATTATTCTTGACACACTCTGCTACTGACTCCAGAGACTGCTGACTGTTTATCTGCTATCACAGGTTAGAGTTACCTATTAATTACTGTTCACAGTACAACCCTCCAGAGGTTCTGCTTTCAGTGACCAAGCCACAGCAGGACAAGTGAAGGAATCATGCTCTAGTCCAGAGGTAGCATCAGTGTATTAGGCCAGTCTGTCTCTCTTTTTTTTTTTTTTTTTTTTTTTTGGTAGAGATGGGGTTTTGCCGTGTTGCTCAGGCTGGTCTCGAACTCCTGGGCTCAAGCAGTTCTCCTGCCTTGGTCTCCCAGAGTGCTGGGATTACAGGCGTGAGCCACTGTGCCCAGCCAACCATTCTTGCATTGCTATAAAAAAATACCTGAGACTGGGTAGTTTATTTTTTTCTTTTATTTTAGGTTTGAAGTTACATGGGCAGGTTTGTTATATAGGTAAACTTCTGTCACAGGGTTGGTTGATGATTTCATCACTCAGGTATTAAGCTTATTACCTAATAGTCATTTTTTCTGCCCTCTCCCTCCTTCCACCCTCCACCCTTAAGTATACCTCAGTGTCTGTTCTTCCATTTGTGTTCATGAATTCTCATCATTTAGCACCCACTTATAAGTAAGAACATATGGTATTTGATTTTCTGTTCCTGTATTAGTTTGCTGAGGATAATAGCTTCTAACTCCATCCATGTTCCTGCAAAAGACATGATCTTGTTCTTTATTATGGCTGCGTAGTATTCCATGGTGTATATATGTCACTTTTTTTTTCATCCAATCTGTCATTCATGGGCATTTAGGTCGATTCCATATCTTTGCAGCTGTGAACAGTACAGCAATGAACATTCTCATGTATGTGT
Organism: Rhinopithecus bieti; assembly: GCF_001698545.2. Lineage (NCBI taxonomy): Eukaryota > Metazoa > Chordata > Mammalia > Primates > Cercopithecidae > Rhinopithecus > Rhinopithecus bieti. The sequence continues at coordinate 1,371,203 of NW_016814096.1, forward strand.
CTTTATGGTAGAATGATTTATATTCCTCTGAATATGTAATAGTAATGAAATTGCTGGCTCAATGGTAGTTCTGTTCTTAGCTCTTTGAGGAATTGCCATACTGCTTTCCACGATGGTTGAACTAATTTACACTCCCACGTGTGTAAGAGTTCCCTTTTTTCTGTAACCTCACCAGCATCTACTATTTTTTGGCTTTTTAATCATAGCCATTCTGACTGGTATGAGATGGTATCTCATTTTGGTTTTGACTTGCATTTCTCCAGTGATCGGTGATATTGAGCTTTTTTCATATGCTTGTTGGCCACATGTATATCTTCTTTTGAAAAGGAGACTGGGTAATTTATAAAGAAAAGAGGTTTAATTGGCTTACAGTTCTGCAGGCTGTGGAAGCAAGGCACCAGCATCTTCTTAGAGAGGCCTCAGGGAGCTTTTCCTCATGGTGGAAGGAAAGCAGAAGCAAAAGAGAGCTGGGGCAGGGAGATGCCACACACTCTTAAACAACCAGATCTCATGAGAACTCACTCACTGTCAGAGGGACAGCACCAACCCATGAGGGATCCGCCCCCGTGATCCAGTCACTTCCCAGCAGGCCCCACCTTCAACACTGGGGATTACATTTCAACATGAGATATGGGTGGAGACAAATATCCAAACTAGATCAATCAGTAACCAGAATTTTACCTTAAGACCTAAATTAAATCAAATAAAAGACAAAGTTTAGGTTGCAAGTGTTGACTCGTCACTAAATCTTTTTAAAATCATTTTCAGAGCCTTAAAAAAAATCAGAACACCTCATTTTTACATTTTAAGCTCTTACCTCGAGACACAAAGTACATAATGTAATTAAGGTGGTTGCTGTTGGTGGCCCCGGTCCATGCCCTCAGCTCTCCCTGTGCCTGTCCAGGCCAGCAGCTTCCTACTCACTATAGGCATCTGTGACTCCAACTTAAAGGCTTTTTCGTGGCAGTCACCAACCAGAAGTGTCATGTGGTTAAGACACTGTGGAGCATCCTCAGTCCATAACAGATGGAAACTGATAGATAAATACCCCTGGCAAGGGAACTGGAAGCGTAAGTTACACTGTTGCAATAACTACATTTTTTAGTTTCTATATTTGATGATTTGGACATCTGCGGCCTTGCTGACCCCAGAGAAACTGTCCTCCCCAGGCTACTGGATTCCTAGTGCTAATAAAGGACTCACCTGCAAACACGCCTTTCATGTGCAAAGCAGCCAATGCAGAGCCCAAACACCAAATGCCTTCTGTATATGGTCTCACAGGGCTCTGTACTCTGAGTCCCTGTCTGCTTGCCCTAATTACCCCAGGGCCAGGTACCAGACAACTCAGGACAGCCCTTGTGCCCCAGAAATCTGCCAAAAGTATTCAATCAAGATTAGTCACACTCCCCTGTGGTATGGCCTGTTCCCTCTTCTTGGGATCTGTGAGTGTAACAAGCTATATATATATATTTTTTTTTTGGCAGGGGCGGGGGCAGTGGGGAAGTTGGAGTCTCCCTCTGTCACCAGACTGGAGTGCTGTGGCACTATCTTGGCTCACTGCAACCTCCAACTCCCTGGTTCAAGTGATTCTGCTGCATCAGCTTCCCGAGTAGCTGGGAGGAGTACAGGCACATGCCACCATGCCCAGCTAATTTTTGTATTTTTAGTAGAGATGGGGTTTCACCATGTTGGCCAGGATGGTCTCAATCTCCTGACCTCTTGATCAGCCTGGCTCACCCTCCCAAATTGCTAGGATTACAGGTGTGAGCCACTGTGCCTGGCCTCAAGCTATATTTTTAATGGCATTCATGTCCTGATCTATTGGCCATGCCATGCCTAAATAATAATAAAACCTACCTTCTAAAACAACTGTCTCCCACACCTTTCCAGTGAGTTTGAGCCTCCTTTGCCCAAAACACAAATTTACTCCATATCATACCCTTTATTGATGTTCCTTCCTTCCCTCTGTCATCTCCTTACTCCCCAGCTAGTGCTTCTTGGAGCCACCTCCCAAATAAATGACTTACACTCCAATCATTCTAGAACCCGTTTCTAGGGAACCCAACGTAAAGTAATAATATATAAAGATGGAGTTGCTCTGATGGAAGCTGAGCCACCTCCTCCTGCTCCTCAGTCCTTCCCAGGCCATCTCTATGGAGCCCTGGGGTTCCATAGAAAGAGAACCTAATTTGAGAACTACTTTCTTAAACTATATTGGGATTAACAAGCAAGTAAAACTCATCATTACCTACCCAGCAGTATTTTCAGAGTTAAAGAACTTCTCAAGTTTGCATGCTTCCAAATGTATTGCCTTTAAGAAGTATACAGCAAAATATCAACAAGAAATGAATATACCTAATGGAATGCTATCTTATTAAAATAGATAATTTCTCTACCTGAGAGTCTAATTTATTTTTAAGTAGATGCTTGCACACCAGGCCTTCATTGGTGGTCTGGAAATTGAAATCCATGTTAAGAGCAGTCTTTAAGCTGTATATTTTAAGGGGATGTTGCCTCCGAGAGAAAAGTAGACTGGTATACACTTCAGTGTGACCTACATTTACAGTTCTTGACAGGGCTTACACACTCTCACTATTGTATTTCTCACACTTGCAAAACAACCTACTTAAGTGTCAATTGCTTATCTTAGTATTTACTCCACCAGCCTTATAGTAAATCTTTTCTAAATGGGCTAATTGATAGTCTCAAGACAGCTGTAAAGTCTGCCTTTTCCCAAAAATGATGTGTAATTAGGTCAAGGATGATAATTCTTCTGGAGTCTGCAGAAGGTGTGAATCACTTGGAGCAGATTGTTTCAACCGTTCACTGAGGTTGGGCTTCCCTAAAGGAAGCCTCTAACTGCAGACAACTGTAGGGCACAGTTTATACTATTCGCTTATGAGCGCCGTTACTAGAATTAGTCAGAATTCTTTGGGCTACAAATGATGGAAATCCAGCACAACTGGTTAAATAAAAGGGGAATGTATTATTGAGCATTATGGAAAGGTCAAGGCTTTGGCATGGCTGGATCCAGGGGTCAGATGATGTCTCCTGTGTTAGATCTTGCTGTCTTTTCACTCTCTGCTGCCCCCATTTTCAGGCAGGCTCTTACCTCATGGTGACAAACTGGCTGCCAGCAACTCCTGGCATATATCCTATCTTCTTAGAAACCCCAATGCCAAGAGGACGCCTCTTTCCTAGTTGACCTAGCAAAAGCAAGAGAATGCCTCTTTCCTAGTTGACCTAGCGAAAGCCCTGAGACTCAGTCCCACCAGAACAACTCAGGTCAGGTGCCCAGCCCCTGACCCATCACTGTGGCCATGGGGATGCAATGCTGGGATTGGTCCATCCTGAGTCACATGCCTACCACTGGAGGAAAGGGAGCCCCCAAGTGACATCACGATGCTCTTACCAAAGGAAGGTTACCACGGGTATCAGGCAAGCAAAGGCAACAGATGCTCTCTGAGCAGGTATAAGCTCCTCATGGTGAAGGTCTAGAACCAGTGGTGTCTGCTTTATTCCCAAGGCTAATAACAAGGGTAATGCTTTGCCTTAGAGTTCTACTGCCTCTCCTAGACTATGTAGGACAGTAATTCTGTGACTAACTTAACTGTGTGTCTCTGAAAAAAATGTGTCTGCCTGCCAGGTTTCTGGGGCTTCCCACATAGTCACTGGGAAGAAATAATACAGCCTCTTCACCTTCAACCCATGAATAGCTAGCATTTTAGAATAGAGACATTACATAGGCGGTGTTGGCCAGGCACAGAGGCTCACTCCTGTAATTCCAGTACTTTGGGTGGCTGAGGTGGGTGGATCGCTTGAGCCCAGGAGTTCGAGACCAGCCTGGGCAACGTGGTGAAACCCTGTCTCTACAAAAATTACAAAAAAATTAGCCTAGCTTTATGGTATGTGCTAGTAGACCCAGCTACTCAGGAGGGTGAGATGGAAGGATCACCTTATCCAGGGAGGTCAAGACTGCAGTGAGGTCACACCACTGCACTCCAGCCACGGTGACAGATTGAGACCCTATCAAAAAAAAAAAAAAAAAAAAAGAAAAGGCAATGTTTGGAGAGTTCTCCGAAGATAGATAGTCTTAGAATGCAAATTAATCACAGGGAAACTTATGGCTGGGTGAGAAGGAAGTTCTCTCCCTTTGCCGTCTTGCAGGATCATGTGGAACTCACTTGTCCCCAATAAGCCTCATTCCCACTTGTAAAATTACCTCTTGTGGAAGAAGAAAAGCATAGCTACTGTCCTCACTATGTTGCTATTTACTTCCTACTCTTTGAAAAGATTTTTCTAATGACAAGTGGAGACAAGACAGGGGTGACAAATGTATGAATTTTTTAGCAGTAGCTGAGTGGAGCCCCTGAATGTGCTGCTTCCTGGGCCTGAAATGCTCTGTGCCTAGATCAACATGTGGCCAGCTCCACTTAGGACTCAGCTAAATTGTCACCTCCCCAGAGAGGCCTTCCCTGATCATCCTAAGCTGTCTCCCATCCTAGTCCCCGTTTGTCAGAGCTTAATAGCACTTATCACTCTGAAATTACCATGTTAATTATCTGTCTCTCTCATTAGGATGTAACCTCTAGGAGAGGAGGGGCCATAATCTGTTTTGTTCACTGTGGATGTTCATCATCTTCCATGGTGCATGGCACATGGTAGACATTCAGTAAATGAGGGATGGATGGATGGATGGATGGATGGATGGATGGATGGATGGATAGATGGATGGGTGGATGGGTGGATGGGTGGATGGATAGATGAGTAGGTAGGTGGATGTATAGATGTGGGTGGGTGGGTGGGTGGATGNTTTTTAGCAGTAGCTGAGTGGAGCCCCTGAATGTGCTGCTTCCTGGGCCTGAAATGCTCTGTGCCTAGATCAACATGTGGCCAGCTCCACTTAGGACTCAGCTAAATTGTCACCTCCCCAGAGAGGCCTTCCCTGATCATCCTAAGCTGTCTCCCATCCTAGTCCCCGTTTGTCAGAGCTTAATAGCACTTATCACTCTGAAATTACCATGTTAATTATCTGTCTCTCTCATTAGGATGTAACCTCTAGGAGAGGAGGGGCCATAATCTGTTTTGTTCACTGTGGATGTTCATCATCTTCCATGGTGCATGGCACATGGTAGACATTCAGTAAATGAGGGATGGATGGATGGATGGATGGGTGGATGGATGGATGGATGGATGGATGGATGGATGGATGGATGGGTGGGTGAATGTGAGCGTGGATGAATGGAAAAGCCCCAAATTACGTCTGGGTTTATGACTTCTTAGTCCAGAAGGAAATCTACTGTGGTAGTAGCAGAAAAGAAATCTATCCACAGTCATAATATTAAGCAGCCCACTAACTACAGGGTTTATTAACACATCATAGAATCCTGCGTGTGAAACCAGAAAGAGTAAAAGGAACAGGAGGTTGCTGAGTCAACAAAGTCAACAAAGGCAAGTTTGTTCCATCAGCGTTAGCTGTCCTAGAGGGTCAAGGGAGAACCCCTGGTCTTGCCATCAGCAGAATTTTAAATGAGGTTGCAATGTTGCAATTGATTGTAGTTACCTAGTTTCCATATGAAAGAACACTTACAATTCAGCCAAATGATTACAGCATCTGGAAAAAAAATCTTTATTTCACTCTTTCTACAGCCCCTTATATCCTGGGAATAAATACCATCAATTCTGAGATTTGTGAGGCAAATCCAAACCCTTCATTGGTTGCCTGTACTTTGGATCAGTGGAGAATTCCATCTGTCAGGGCATTTGCTGCATCATAACAGTTGTTGAATTTTCTTCAGGCAACAGATGAAGAACTCTGTCTACCGAAGCCGGCAGTCTCTGAACAGCCCGAGTCCAGGGGAAACCGAGATGGACCTTCTGGTGACTCGGGAGCGACCCCGACGTGGAATCCGCAACAGCGGATATGATGTGAGTCTCTGGTGGGCTGGGTGAATACAAGCTTTGCTTTCCCCTGAAGGCAAGGGGGATAGAGCATCCCATTGTGTTACAGTTTACCACATATTTGTGGAAATTTAAAAGGCACTAAAACATTTTCTATTTTTTTATTACCTAGTTTGCAAAGTAGGACTACTTGGAATGTGTCAGAGTAACAGATTATTGCTGAAAGGATCATGATTTCCGAATTGTGCCATGTTATGAATAGCACATTACGGACCTTAAACTCCTTGGATATTCTAAATGTCCTGAATTTATTTTCCCCTCTGTCCTTAGAAACTCAGTAGGGACTGTGGCCATGGGTTAGAATTCACTTGAACACAGCCTTCTTTTAATTCATAGCGATGTTGAAAAGTTGGATTTGTTCCTGATTTCATAACTCCTCGGTATGCCATAGAAACAATGAGATGTCCAACAGGGCGGTTTGATAATTTCATGTGACAAAGCACATGCTTATGTTCAGTGATGTGGCCAAGCTGCAGAAATGATTTTAATCCTGTCAGATTTCCCCAGATGATGAGTTGCAATTTGGTACCTCCTCTCCAGCTGCCTGTACCCTGTGACTTGTCCTTGGACCCATGAGCTCAGGTGAATGGTCCTGTGCTGAGAGGTACAGTGATGCCTCACCCTGCCCCAGCATTTCACATGATGTTGAATCTACACCTAGGTTTGTGAACAGTGTTTCCTTCCCATTCCCCTAAAATGTTTCTCTAAATATAAATAAACATTTTTAAAATAAGAATTATAATTCAAATATATCTAGATAAACTTATAATTTGAGAAATTATAGTTTGACACTCGGTTTTTTAAATATACCATGCTAATTAGAAGGCAACATTATTTTTCCCCCTCAGGATTAGTCATCTTTTGCCACAAAGCCTTAAAATGGGATTTTTTAATGGTCCAATTTAAAACAAAGATATTCTACCTAATTTGAATTTCTAATCACCTTCCTTATATTTAAACTTGATGTTTTTGTTGGTCGTGTTACCCTTATCTTTTGTTTCTTTTTCCTCTTTCATAAAACACTTTGGTAGTTTAGTTTTATAAAATTACAGGTGCTTTGGGCAAATCTTTTATTTTTCTGCTAGGTTAAATTATTCAATGTTAATTTTTCTCCTTATAAAAAAATTTCCTATGCCAAATTCGTTCAGCAATTTGATAATCAGCCTGTGATTAAAAATCGGGCATTGGAAGCTTCCAGTTAATCTTTCCCCATTTCTTCCTCGATGCTTGCTTAGTTTGGGGAACTTTTTCATCTGCCCAGGCATCTGAGACACAGTAGGATTCTTAATTTATTTCAAGATTGGCATTAATAGGGTTTTTTTGTGAGATTCTAGGCAAAAACACTTTGACAGTTATGAGGAAATGGGTCAGAGGTTTCCCTATTAACCTTAAAAAGAGAACATTGAAGATCGTTTCTTAACCACAGTGACATGACTTGCAGCACTCACTTAATACCTTTGGAATGTCATGTTAGCAACTTACCTAGAACAGTAGAAGGAGGGAGATGATTTTTAGGAGGAGATTGCTCACCCTCACAGACATGTGTAAGTATACCAAGTACATGTTACTTTAGGGGAAGCCTGCTTTATTCTAATAGACTTCTTTAAAATAGATATTTCTTTGAGAAGTGAGAAGTGCATGTGATCTCAAAATGTGATGATAAGCCCCTTAAGAGAAAATGATCATCTCGGGAATGGCTTTAAGAATTTGTTGACTATAAGAATGAAATTGCTTACCTATATCTCCTCTTTGGTTTTTATACTAATCGTATGAAAAATGTCTACTATTTACCAACTGCTCACTATAGACCAAGCCCTATTCTAGTCTTTTCATGTGTATTATCTCATTGCATTTGCATAGTTATCAGCCAAGTAGATGCTTTCATTATGCCCGTTGTATAGATGAAGAAACTGAGGCCAGTTATATAATTTGCGTACCCAGCCCCAGAGCCCCTCCCCTTAACCACCATGCAGTATGGCTTCTATATTCATCCTTCCTCACTGAACATCTGTCCTTATGTAATATAATCCATATCCTATATTTTTGAACCTCTGGAAGAAGCTAGATATCAGGGCTCACAAGCATTCTTACATGAATAACTCACACAAGCAAAACATGGACCAGCAAATAAATTAGAAAATAAAAGTGAATCATAGTTTTAAACAATGCATTCATTTTCTGAGCTCTTGATTTTCTAAAATTACCAGAGCACTTCTGGCAAAAGAATCCATTAGCACAGCAGTGAGCCGGTCATTCAATTGGAAACATGTCATTCTTCCCACTGGGTCTGGGGATCCAGAAGCCCTGCCAAAATATCCAGTCCTTTCTGCCAGGTTGGGGAACCTTGACACTGTAGAAGCAAAAGCACTGGGAGATTGATTTAATTTTGCATTTTTTGAAAGATGACTGGAGTCCCAAAGGAAAAGCCTGAATGTAAAAATAAATGAATAAATGCATAAATAAGCAAACACATGCTACACTGGCAAATCTTAGCACCAGGACTGTAGCAGCATGGATTGTTTCAAAATTTTCCCATAGAACAAGAGTTATTAGGGCCTATGGGAGGGAGACCCTTAGCTCCAAGGGGTTTGGGATCACTGCGTTTTACAGCAACAATCTTCAACCTTTTGGTCAATCTGCCAGCTGAGGGATGTAGTACACTCCTGGCAGTAACGATGCCTCACTTGGTAGTAATATTCTAGAAGGATGCATTCCCATTAGAAGGATGTGTTATTTTCTGTTTTTTTTTTTTTTTTTTTTTTTTTTTTTTTGAGACAGAGTCTCACTCTGTTGCCCAGGCTGGAGTGCAGTGGCCAGATCTCGGCTCACTGCAAGCTCCGCCTCCCGGGTTCACTCCTGCCTCAGCCTCCCGAGTAGCTGGGACTACAGGCGCCCGCCACCACATCTGGCTAGTTTTTTGTATTTTTTTAGTAGAGACGGGGTTTCACCGTGTTAACCAGGATGGTCTCGATCTCCTGACCTCGTGATCTGTCCGTCTCGGCCTCCCAAAGTGCTGGGATTACAGGCTTGAGCCACCGTGCCCAGCCGGATGTGTTATTTTCACAAGATGCTCCAAACTCCCAAAAGACCAGATCATATTATTAAACCAACTTTGGCATTGAAATTAATTCGTCCCTATGTATAAAGCAGGTAGAAAAGAAAATGTCAGCCTAATGTGTAAAAGCAAAAATATCTCTATTTCAAAGAATTTTTAAAATGTTATTTTCTGAATGAAAGTCATGTGGAAAATAATGAAACAGTGAGGAAAAGAAAAAAAAATGCTGCAAATATGATTCTCAGGCAGAATAAAGACCTAAGAGATTTTTCCTTCATCAGTCAAATTATTTACCCCAGTATGTGGATATGAAGCCTTTGCTTCCAAAGGGCAAGTAATCATTAAATCATCCCCAGAAAGAAAATGCACCTCTTCAACCTTAATCTGTTTTGGAGTTTAAAATAGGTGGCAGGAAGGGAGCCAGCTATGTGCCTTGGCTATGAGGGAGACTCTGACATTTATTGTTTGAATTATAACTTTGAAAATGCATGTTGACCTCTCAGATGTAGGGACTTTTACAAACTACTTTTAGTTTCTCTCTAGCACCTTACCTAAAGTTCCATGCACTGGAGGTAGTTGCCAGTGCAGTGGGCTCAGACCCTAAAATGTGGGCAGTGGGTTTGAAAATGTTAAAAAGGATGGTTGATTCATTGATGCGTCTCAAAGAGATGATCACAGTCATTAGTTCTCATTCCGGAGGACTTCTCTGGAGAAATGTTTGAAACCAGATGCTTCTACAGCTGAAAAGTACATGTAAATCTATAAAAAGGGGTATCAGGCAAAGTCCAGCTGCAGAAAACTGAAAACATCAAGCTGTTTAAAACAGACCAAAAAAATGACTCTTAGGAATTAGGTGCTCACAAAATCATGGGCGGGCTGAAGGAATGTTCCTGGAAAGATTCCTAGAACAAGATCACAGGGCTGGCCCTGAGGAGGGGCGGCTGCCTCTTCCTCAAGCAGGAAGGTGGAGAAACGGCCTGCCCTGGAACACCGAGGTTAAGAAAACACAGTCGTAGCATGATCCAGGAATGAGAGAACCCCATAGAGCCGGGGTTAAGGAGTGTGGTGCTCAGCAACCCAGCTTCTAGCAGCCAAGGCAGCCGAAAGATGGGCCTGCCCCATTTCCTCTGTCCAGAGTGCACACAAGTGCTGCATCTAACTGACAGAACCGAAGTCTCATCCGCAGCCGCAGCCTCCTGGAAGGTCAGGAGATAGAAGTTAGCCATTCAGCCTCAACAGTATGGGAATGCACGCTACAAGGAGGTTGCCTGTCCATTACCTCCACTGCAGGCACCAGGTGAAAGCAAAAGGAGAGAAAAATTACCAGGCAGGGCAATACTCAGGAAGCAGTTGGGACATCTAGTGAATACAAGTATATCCCAAAGGGGAAAATGAGCCCATTTCTCAGAGCTCAGTCCACAACAGCCTGCTGAGGAAGGCCTGGGTGCATTGTCTGATGTCAAGCCTAAAGGCTGACAATGCAGCCAGCTTCCTTTGTTACAGGTGAGCAGTGGTTACTGGAAGGAGACGAAGGAATTGAAATGGTTGTTTTGATGAGTTCCACTTGTCGAACAATGAAATATTATCTGGAAAGTCCCTGACTGCTCACAAAACTTATGGCAAGTCTGGGGCCTCCTAGGTAAATTTGTAATCCCATTATTAACAGAAATCTCTTCTGCCCACCCACTTCCCATACCTGCCCCAGCATCTTACAGCTTTGGTGTAACAGAGACCAAGGCCAACCACAGGAATGCCCTGGTGCTGCATAATGGAGTGGTCCCAATTAAGGGTACAACCAGCTCTTTGCTCCATTGGGAAGCAATTGGTTGGATTTGGAGATTTTGTCCTTTATCCTAGAAGCAACCTTCTTGTTGCCCCCCTGACCTAGGTGCTCTTGTGTTGACCCCACCACTATTACGACCTTAGCATCTCACCCAAAACTTTCCTCCATAGCCCCCCATCTCAGTCTTTCATTTCCTTCTCTTACCTCTCCCAGCTAACATAAGCTATAATAACCCTGGCTTGATATGTTATCTTGACTTAATTTACAGTACATTATATTTTAACAGGGACTTCTAATCCAAGGGAAATATCTGCTCATGGGGAATCAGGCTCCCTGGGAGAGCCTGAGGCAAAGAGATTGAGGTGTTTGAGGCTGAAGGGGGTCTTTAGGTAAAGTCTGGATCTCACCAGGTTGATGGCCACTTGGTGAGTCAGGAGTGGGAGGTGGGATGCTTATTGGCAGGTTTGAAAGGGAGGCAGAGGGGTTTCAGGATGGCCTGGTGACCTCCTTCAGAGCCAGACCTCCCCTGCAGGCCAAGAATTTCCCTCCCCTATAGGCAACTTCCCACTGGGCAGGAGATAAACAACTTCCCTTCTGTTAGCAGCACTCAGGTGCTATCTGCCTGCATCTTCTCTCTGATCCCCTGCATTCTGGACCCTGTCTGCTCTTATTCTTGGTACCTGCCTGCCCATCCCCATTTTTCCCGGACTCTGGGACCTCCTACCCTCTTGACCTAGAGTAGCCACTTCTTTCAGGCCAGGGTCCCCAGCATGTTCTAGGTATGCTGTCAGGGAGAGGAGGAAGCAGGTTTAGGCAGATTTAGAAGTTGGGCTATGGTACAGACACTACAAGGCCTCAGCTGACCCCATGGAGGCTCTGCAGCTCAGATGGCCCTGCAGAGTTGTCTCAAGTTTGGGAAGCAGCTGTACATATGTATTCTAGAGTGGGCCAGTCATTGGATGTCCTTGGGTGAGGCCGTTCTCTTTAGCCAAGGGCAATTCCCTGCAAGAGCTGACATCTGAGGGCTGACAGCTGGCCGTGTGCCCAGCAGCTGGGGGAATCCATCTTCTAGTCCTAAGCAGTATGGCTCAGAGTCCACTAGTTCCTTACAATCCTATGCACTCCTGGGCCACCCATGTCTGCCAAGCCCCTGCAGGAGCTGGAGGCCAGCGACAAATGAAAACACCCCTTGGGAATTGCCATTCCTTTTCTTTCTTCTAGCAAACATTTACTGAGTGCATTGGAACCATGGCAGCATATGCACACTTAATGTACGTAAATTCAGTAATACGAGCCCTGAAAGAAAAAGGAAAACAAAATTTAAATAAAGCTAAGAAACTAGCTTTTGCATGTATTTTGTTTATATTATACATTGCAGATTATATGTTTCTTTTTCCCTATTACCGTATAAGGTTGTATGCACAGGGCGACATGGGCTACACCAAGTGGATGAGTTAAGAGATTTTCAAGGGCTTTTCTCTATATGATTTTTACCTACTCTGCCGGCTGGCATTAGCATTAGCATCTAAGCCTTCTGTGAGATTCCACTGTACCTACCTGTGTGAGGCCCTGTGGAGAAGGGAAAGATGTATTCATTTTCATGCATGGCCAGGTAATTACACACTAGTGGAGGAGAGAGGTAGAGGCACATGCAACATGCTGTGGCAATGAACTTGGATGGGAAGGGGGAGTGCTCCTGAGGGTTTGTTCCTTCCTGTCTGTCCCATAGCCACTGCCCAGTACAGTCTCCATTACTCACCACTGCTGAGCTGCCAGACAGCTGCCGGGAAAATCCTTCTAAAACACACACTGTTGTTCAAAATCCTTCAGGAGCTCCCCATAGCTTTGGGGATAAAACTCAGACTCTAAGCTCCCAGCTGAGGACTTTTCTGCTCTAGCTGGCTCAGATATGCCCTTCTAGCTGACTCTTGTCACTCCCTAACCCACTCCCTTGGCTCCAGCCTGAACACCTTCCCCAAACTTGTCCTGTGGTTTCCCATGTCCAGGTCTTTGCACGCACGCTTCGCTCTGCCTGGAATCTCCCTTCCTACCTGTTTCATCCAGGCCCAGGCTGCTCAGTCTCCTCACTGTTAACACTTAGGGCTGTAGAGTTTCTTCACACGGTGCACTGTCCTGTGCATTATAGGATGTTTAGCAGCATCCCTGGCCTCTACCTATGCATGGGTGCCAGAAGCCCCTCCCAGCTGTGACAACCAAAATATGTCTCCAGGCATTGCACATGTCCCCTGGTGGGCAAACCTGCTCCTGGCTGAGAACTACTGACTTAGGCAGTGCTTTTGGAACTTGGTTTAACCGTGACCTTTTCCAGCACCTTCTCCTGGCTCCTATGCCTATGGGCCCCTCCTTTGTGTTCCAGTAGCCCCTGATACTCACCCCAATCAAAGCCTTCGCCCCCAACTCCCATTAGTTGGTTTACTTGTATTAGTTCCCCATGCAACTCCTCAAGGACGGGAGTCTTGTTTTATTTATGCTTGAAACCTCGGCACTCAGAATAGGAACTGGCACATAATAGATGCGGTGTCTCTATTTGTTGGGCAAGTGAACAAACAAGTGTGTCAACCAGAAGAGGTGATTCCTGAGCTGAGACTTGAAAAACCGGGGCATGTTTCTACCTCTGAGCCAAATACACATTAGGTTTGACCGAATATCAGAACCTTAGGCAGATTTCCGTTGCCATTTGGAGTTCACTGTCAATGGTGGTTATTCAATAAACTGCTTTGGCAAAAGCAACAGAAACCCCAACTTAAACCATCTTAAAACCTGAATGGGATAAGTTGTTTACGGTAAATCCAGGCATGGTTTGGTTGAGGCCCCAGTCTTCCTCTGCATTATACACAGCTCTGTGTTCCCCTGTGTGTTGGCCGCATCCACAGGTGGACTCTGGTAAGAAATCCCAGGCCTCATATCTACATCCTGCCTGGACCAGTGCAAGAGGGAATTCTCTTTTCCCAACCTCCAGACAAGGTGTATGGGTGTTACTCTGACTGACCATCATGTGCCAAGTGTCCACCCCTTCGTAAACCACTGTAGCAATGAATGCAGGGAGATTACACTGATTAAATTAACCTGGTCAGTCCCCAGCGATGGAGCTGGGGCAGCTTAGTCCCAGCTAGCCCCCCTGGCTAAAATACAGAGAGAGAAGGAAATGGATGCTGAGGCCATCACAGTGCCTGCTACAGTACCTGCTGCTTGAGGAACACTTGTAGCTGGACTTCTTTATTTAGAGAGACAGATCTTGCTTTGTCGCCCAGAGTGGAGTACAGTGATACAATCACAGCTTACTGCAGCCCCAGCCTCCTGGGCTCAGGCAAGCCTTCCTCCTCAGCCTCCCAAGTAGCTAGGACTAGGGGAGTGACACTGTGCCTAGTTAATTTAAAAAAAAATTTTTTTTTGGTAGAAATGGGGTCTCCCTATGTTGCCCATAGAGGTTTGTTGGTCTAGAACTCCTGGCTTTGAGCAATTTTCCCACCTCAGCCTCCCAAAGTGCTGGGATTATAAACATGAGCACTGTGTTGGGCATTTTAAGGAGCACACCCAACAGTCTCCTTCATGTCACTCTTCCCTCCAGTTTCATCCTGTTGTGATCTTTTTGTTTTTTGTTGTTGTTGTTGTTGTTTGTTTTTGAGACGGAGTTTCATTAGTGTTCCCCAGGCTGGAGTGCAATGGTGCGGTCTCAGCTCACTGCAACCTCTACCTCCTGGGTTCAAACGATTCTCCTGTCTCAGCCTCCCAAGTAGCTGGGATTACAGGTGCCCGTCGCCATGTCCAGCTATTTTTTATTTTATTTTATTTTATTTTTATTTTTAGTAGAGACAGGGTTTCACCATATTGGCCAGGCTGGTCTCGAACTCCTGACCTCAGGTGATCTGCCCGCCTGTTTCTCCCAAAGTCCTGGGATTTTTACAGGCGTGAGCCACTGCGCCCAGCCCTCTTGTTGTCTTTGGTTGACCCTTTCTGAAGGAAAAGAACAGCGTGGTGTTGTGTAATGACTGCTATGCACTGTGGGCTCTGGAAGTCCAGGCTGCAGTCAGAGGTTCATGTTTTGGACACAAGTAGAGTGATAGAGGGATTTTGTGCATCTGTCTGATTTTTTCAAGAGCTGAAGAGGCGAAAGGGCAGACTTGAGTGGATGGCAGGGAGAGCCTGTTTGTGGTGGAATAGTGCTGACTCATGGGAGACATCCTCCCAGTCTCCTTGCTGCCTGCAGTGCCAGCTCAGCTAAGATGAAAAAAAGCAGGTGATGACTCACCTAGAAAGCAAAATGCAAATTAACTTTCCATGAGAGAAAGCCATTCTTAATATGTTTACTTTGGGGTTGATTCCTTTTTAAGAGGTTTTTAATTACGACTATGGTTTCTATATTGTTCTTGAAGTTCACAGGTAGTACCGTGGAGGGGCTGTCCTCATAGCTTATGGAGCTAGGCTGCTTACGAGCTACATGAAGTTAGGCCAGTTACCTACCTATCTGCACTTTATTTTCTCATCTGTAAAATGGGGATACCAGTGGTACCTACTTTATGAGGATGTTGTGGGAATTAAATGAGTTAATGCAGACAAAGCATGTAGAAAACAGGCAGTGAACATTAGCTATTGTAACTCCCCAGGAGGGAGAGGGCGATAACTCTCCTTTTCCTGTTTCTTTTCTTTTCTAGCAGTTACTACTCTGTTTTTGTTGTTGTTGTTGTTTTGAGACTGCCTCAGTCTCTCGCCCAGGCTGGAGTGCAGTGGCGTGATCTCAGCTCACTGCAACTTCTGCCTCCCAGGTTCAAGCAATTCTCCTGCCTTAGCCTCCTGAGTAACTGGGATTACAAGCATGTGCCACCATGCCCAGCTAATTTTTGTATTTTTAATAGAGGTGGAGTTTCATCATGTTGGGCAGGCTGGTCGGGAACTCCTGACCTCAAGTGATCCACCCAACTCGGCCTCCCACAAGTACTGGGATTACAGGTGTGAGCCACCATGCCCGGCCTGCACTTACTGCTTTGAATTGTGTCACACACCAAAGAGAGGACTGTACTCCTCCAAGGGTGCCTTTCTTCAGCATGACCGGACAAGAGATGGACTTGGTGAAGGGTGCCTGGGACCTCTCCCACCTTGCCATAGTACAAGGCCACACTTCCAGAGATGACCTTTAAGGTAATGGTTTTGCAAACACAGGGTGGGACAGTGGTTGCAACTCAAGGCAAATGGATCTTTCTCAGTAATTGAATTTCCCCTGCTCCTTAGAGAGCAGCAAGTTATGGGGGAAGAAAGACAGGAAGTTGAGCTGGCACCTGAGACTTCTGTTACATGGGGAAGATGTTTTGCTTTGAGGGCAGTGAGTAAGGCTAAGAGCACTGGAGCACCTTCTTTTATCCTTGCCTGTCCCATCTTCATGGTCTCAGTGGAGACTCTGATTATGGGTCAGTCTCTGAAAGGATGTCCCTATTTCCTTAGAAGTCTATGAGAGACCCTTTCATGTCTTTTCTACCCACCTGAAACACAGAAACAGCTGCTGTCCTCACATCCCCATAGCCCTGGAGTGATTGTAGATCATCCTTTGGAAAGGCATCAGAATGAAATTTGAAATTTTGCTGACATTTTTTTAAAATTCCATTTGCACACCTTTGCAGAAAAGTCACCAAGCCATTATTTTGAACCCCACTGCCTGTTCTGAGGGCAAGCAATCTCACTTTATTATTAGAGAAGCTTCCGGGATGCAGGCTCATAGGAAACTGCTGCAAAGGTCTCTCTGCTCCTGTACCATCATGGTCTTCTTCCCACCTGGTGAAGTGAGAACTCCCTGAAATGTGGTTTCCAGAAGCAACTTTCTAAATATGTCTCTGCTTCCTCAGTAACAGGCAGCACTTGCAGTGGGCAGAGGAGGCATTAAATGGAGAGAAGTGGCACTGTTTGTGTGGCCCAAAGGACTCCAATTGGTGGAAAAGAAAAATGGACATGGAGCCAGATACATTTCATCATGGCCAGATGGCCCAGGAATTTATTTTGCTGAAACCCCCACTCGGTCTCTGGGCCCTTGCCATGAAGTTGCATAATTTGTTCAGAATCTGTTCTTGCAGGATGGAGCTGCGATTGACAGTGAGCTGAAAATCAGGGCTTTGGGGCAGGGTTTGGAGAGGGGCTTCAACTTCCTGTGCCCCAGAAATGAAGTACCAAGGTGAGGCAAAGTGATGTTACGCCCACTTGTGGAAAGTGTGGGCTTATAAAACCCCTGTTCACTTTAGGGCTCCTAACTCAAGAAATTCTAGAATAAGTGGCCTCAAGAGCCCTTTATCCCTCTTCGTTAAGCCCATTCTAGATAAAACTGTTTCATTCATTTTAGACACATGGGAATGTCTTTTACTGTTAAAGACTTTTGAGCAGGAATTCTCCAGACTTTTAAGACTCATTTCCACTCATTCATTCAATGAGTATTTATTCATGTTCTACCACACGCCATTCTGGGATGCAGCAGGAAACATGACAATGTCCTGCCTTCATGGGGCTTATCCAGTAGTCACCACTTATCCGTGGTTTCAGTTACTTGCAGTCAACTATGGTATGAAAATATTAAATGGGAAATTCCAAAGATAAACAATTTATACGTTTTAAATTGTGTGCCATTCTGAGTAGTGTAATGAAGTCTAACGCCATCCCACTCCATCCCACCCAGGACAGGAGTCTTCCCTTTGTCCAGCTTATCCTGGTCAACAAGGATAAAGTCTATGCTACCCAGATGTCAGTCACTGTCGCAGCATGCCAGTGCTTGTGTTCAAGTAACGCTTATTTTACTTAACGGTGGCTCCAATGGGCGAGAGTGATAATGCAATTCGGATATGACAAAGAAAAGCTCTCTAGTGCTTCCTTTAATAGGTGAAAGTTGCTGACTTAGTAAGGAAAGAAAAAAAAAATTGTATCCCAAGGTTGCTAAAATCTCTGGTAACAATGGATCTTTTTTTTTCTTTGAGACAGAGCCTAGCTCTGTCACCCAGGCTGGATTGCAGTGACGCAGTGACGCAATAACGGCTCACTGCAACATCCGCCTCGTGGGTGCAAGTGATTCTCCTGCCTCAGCCTCCCAAGTAGCTGGGATTACAGGCATGTGCCACCACGCCCGGCTAATTTTTGCCTTTTTAATAGAGACGGGGTTTCACCATGTTGGCCAGGCTGGTGTTGAACTCCTGACCTGAAGTGATCCACCAGCCTCGACCTCCCAAAGTGCTGGGATTACAGGCATGAGCCACCGTGCCCAGCCAAGAATGAATCTTCTACCCATGAAATTGTGAAGAGTATATTGTTATAATTGTTCTGTTTTATTATTAGCTATTGCTGTTAATTTCTCATTGTGCCTAATTTATAAATTAAACTTTATTATAGGTTTGTGTGGGAAAAAACATCATGTATATAGGATTCATTACTCTCCACAATTTCAGGCATCCAGTGAGGTTCTTGAAACAAAATTTTACCCTGAGGATAAGGGAGACTAACGTATTACACTAGGGAAAACTGACAACAAACACCCACGCACATAGATGTACAGCACAGTGTCGGGAAGGCTATGGAGGAACATAACTCAGGGAAGGCAGTGGAAAGTACCAGGAGCTTCTCTGAATAGCTTGGGCAGGGCAGGGCCCTCCAGGGAGGTGACTTTGAGCAGACCTAAAATGCTGGCCCCAGGGGAAGAGCTTTCAAGGCAGAAAGTACAGCAACTGGAAGGGCCCAGACATGCTTGGGGAGCTCAGAGACCATTAAGGAGACCGGGGTAGCACAGTTCCTCTTGTTGGTAAAAAGTCTTGGCTTCAAGTTTTGCCTTTCCTTCACCCTCACATCTCATCTATCAGCAGCTCTGCCAGTTCTCTTCCAAAATACATCTTGAACTCACCCACCCCTTGTCTGTCCATGACCACCCTACCCAGGCCCCTGTTGTCTCGCTGGCCTGGGTTACGGCAATAGCCACAAGCAAGTGCTTCCTAACTGGCTTCCCATAAATTCCAGTCACATTTCTTCCCTGCTTGAAATTCTTCAGTCGTTTTCCATTGCCCTTTGACAACAGTCCAGCCTTCTTACCATGGCCTTTCAGACCCTGCGTGATCTGGACCCTGCCTTCCTCTCCGGCCCCATGTCCTAACAATTAGGGCTTCAGCCATGTATTAGGTCCATGTATTAGTTTGCTAGGGGCACAGACTGGGTGGCATGGTTTAAACAACAGACGTTTATTTTCTCACAGTTCTGGAGGTTATAAGTTCTAGATCAAAGGGTTGGTAGGGTTGGTTTCTTCTGAGGGCCATGAGGGAAGGATGTGTTCCAGGTCTCTTTCCTGAGTTTATGAAAGGCTATCTCTTCCCTGAGCCTTCATATCGGCTTCCCTTTACACATGCTGTGTCCAAATTTCCTCTTCTTAGAAGGATCAGTCCTTTTGATCCAAAGGTCCACTCTAATGACCTCATTTAACTTAATTACCTCTGTGAAGGCCCCATCTCCAAATACAGTCACATTCTGAGATGCTGGGAGTTAGGACTTCAACATAAAAATTTTGTGGGGGACATAGTTCATTCTGTAACAGTCCTTTCTTTTTTTCAAGCACTACCAACTCTCTCTCACCTCTGGGCTTTTTCATAAGCTTTCCTACAACCATCACATGGGCAACCTCTTCTCCTCCTTCAGGTCTGAAAACATGGCACCTCCTCAGAGAAGCTTTCCCTGACCATCCACATCAAGCTAGCTATGTCAACCCATTATGTTTCTTTTATTATGGGAAAATTGACATACGGTAAAAATGTACAGGTTGTTAGTATACAATGTGATGAGCTTTGACAAACGTGTATACCCTTATAACCACCAAACCAATGAAAATACCAAACGTTTTCATCACTCCCAGAAAACTCCCTCACTTTTTTTTTTCAGTCAATACTCAGCTCACCCGTAGGCAACAACTTGTCTGATATAAACCACTATAGTTTTGCCTAAACTTCATATAAATGGATTTATTCAGTATGTACTCTTTTGTGTCTGACTTCTTTCACTCAAGACTCATCTATGTTATTGCATGTATGAGTATTTTATTCTCTTTTATACTGGGTACTATTCCGTTGTATACATATAATACTATTTGTTTATCCATTATCCTATTGTTGGACATTTGAATTGCTTCCAGTTTGAAGCTAGTATGAAAAAAAAAAACTGCCATAAGCATTTTCATGTGTTTTCTTAACAAGTGTTTTCATTTATCTGGATAAATATGTAGGAGTGGAATTTCTGGGTCATAGGGTAGGTATATGTTTAAGAAATTACAGTCAAATTTACAAAGTTTTTGCATTGCTGCCCCTCCCACTAGCAATATAACAGTTCTAATTCTAGTCTTCAACCTCACCAACATTTGTTGTTATTAATCTTTCTCATTTTAGCCATCCCACTGAATGTGAAATGATATAATTTCCTTATTACTAATGATGTTGATCATCTTTCCATGTGTTTATTGGACATTTTTGTGTCTTCTTTTGTTGAGGTATCTTTTCAAGCCTTTTGCCCAATTTCTAAATTGAGTTGCTTGTCTTTTTGTTATTCATTTATAGGAACTATTTATATATTGTGGATACAAATATTTTCTTGTGGTTGGTAGCTTGTCTTTCCATTAGTTGTCTGATAAGATAGTAGTTTTAATTTTGAATAATACTTAAAGCTACAGAATGTGCCCCAGGACTAAATTGTTTTGGAATATCTTTTAAGAAGAAGATACTTGGGGTTCCCAGCAGGGCTATAATTTCCTTCAAGTTTGTTCTCATGGTGTTTCAAAGAGAGGATGAAGTCATGTGGGTACTTAGCCACTGTGTGTACCATCCTAGATGTGTTGGACTGGTTCACTCATTTTAAAACAGCATTGAAAGAATTGCAGGTGCTTGCTCTATCCAGTGGCCACCATGAAGCACAAGACCAGGGGCCCATATATGGAGGAGGAATGGCTTAAATGTCTTCTAAATACTGTGGCCTTTGCTGCTGAGTTCTGATATACCATAACTCTCCAAAACTATAATTACGTGTATATCCTCTCACCTGGTAATTCTTCTAGAATTGAACCTAAGGATAAACTCATGATTATATGCAAAGTTCTTTTTTTATTAATATTATTTTTGAGACGGAGTCTCGCTCTGTCACCCAGGCTGGTGTGTAGTGGTGCGATCTTGGCTCACTGCAACCTCCGCCTCCCGGGCTCAAGCAATTCTCCTGCCTCAGCCTCCGGAGCAGTTGAGATTACAGGCATGCGCTATGTCACCTGGCTAATTTTTGTGTTTTTAGTAGAAGCAGCATTTCAACATGTTGCCCAGGCTGGTCTCGAACTCCTGACCTCAAGTAATCCACCTGACTTGGCCTCCCAAAGTGCTGGGATTACAGGCGTGAGCCACTGCGTCCAGACATATATGCAAAGTTCTAAACACAAGGATACTTATTCCAGCTTTGTTCATATAGTAAGATATTAGGAAAACATCTAAAATAGTGGACTGTTAAATATGTGGTAGCCTAAAAACTCCATTTATTAGAATACTATGAAATCCTTAAAGTGATTCTCTATAAATACATTGTTTATTCATGGAGATACTTACTTATAATATTGTTGATTTAAAAAGGTTTCAAAATACTGTATTAATGTAATGCCATTTTAAAAAACCTTATATATGCATGCATATATAAGTGTGTGTGTTTACATATATATATATATATATATATATATATATGCCTACGTATATATGTATATGTGTGTATGTATTCTGTTTATAAAATCATGACCCAAACAGCTTGGTCTGAGAGAGTATCTAAGTCAAAAGAACTCTGCCAACAAAAGTAGTTTTTAAATACCTCTACTCCTTTACTTATATTTTTATATGTGAGAAGGCAAGTACATTATAGTCAGTAAAACATTCTAAATTCCCTTAATTCCTCTCCCATTCACATGCCACACCTGCTTCTGCACCTCTCTTGAAAATCTCACCATAAAATTCTGCAGCCCACACCTCTTCTGCCTCTCATTGCCCATCCCCACTTCCTGGTCTCCATCACACACACAATCTGTATGGCAAAGCGTGGGCTCTCCTTGGAAGTGGAAGAGGGAGAAACTGACCTGGGTCAAGCCCACACTCTCTATAGTGGCCTGGGGCAGTGGGGAGGCCGTTGGCAGTTCTTTAGTATTCATAGGCCATTGGCAGTTCTTTAGTATTCATAATCCTCATCCTATTTCATATGCGTAGGAAACATCTGGAGGGATGTGCACGAGGTCAAAACGTTAACAGTAGTTATTTCTGGTGATCGGATTAGAGTAGATTTTAATTTTCTTCCTTTTGCTTATCTGTGTTTTCTAATTTCCTACCATGAACAGACATTCCTTGATGAATATTTTTAGAATTTTTATTGAAGTCTATCTTGATTAGTTTATAAAATAGCTTTTGAAAAAAAATGAGTTTCTCAGAGCTTTTCAAGAATGGGAAGTCACAGAAGCAAGTATGGTCCATTCCAAGTTAAAGAGGTTTAAAAATAAATTCTCTGTCCCAGATACGGCCCCAACCCAAGCCAACTGTCAGCCAACACTGGGAGGTCTATCTTTGCTCCTGTCTCCCCTCTTTTGTCAAATAAAAGCAAAAGGCATTTTCAGAAATGTGCCAGTGAGGGAGAAGGGTTTAGGGCAAGTTCAGCCAGTCGATGTGATATCTCGTATCTGAAAATGGACACAACTGCAGAGCTCTGAGAGGCTGAGTGAGGAAACCCACGTGGAAAAGGCGGCACAGAGCTGGCACACCACAGGTCCGTGAGTCAATTTGAGCACCTGTTATGTTTGTTCATTGAACAGACAGTTACAGCTTCACCTCTGGACAAGGTCCCGGATTGGGGGCTGTGAATACAATGATTAATAAGACACTGACCCAACCCTGAAGGAGTTCCCAGTCTATGGGAGGAGATAGATAACAGCAACAATAATAATTGCAGCTGATGTTTATTAAACAAATGCTGATGTGCCAGATACTGTGAGTGCTTCGTATTTATACATTGATGCTTTTCATCCTTATAGTAATCAATAAGGTAGATTATCTCAATAAATATTTTATCTTCTTTTCTGGTCATAGAAATTTGTTTGACTCTGTCAGAGCCCACAGCTATAGTATGGTAATGGATCTGTTTATATATAGAGAGTGGGTAAGAGCTTAGGTACCGGAATCAAACTTTCTGTGTTCAAATCTCAGCTCTGCTAATTATGGGCAACACATTTGTCTTTCAGTGCCTTAATTTCCTTGTCTGTAAAGTGGCAATATTCATAGTTGTTACTTTATAGGTTCTTATAAGGACGAAAAGAGCCGAAATGTATGAAGTACTTAAAACAGTGCCTGGCATGTAAGCTGTTGATAAAGATAAGCTGCTATTATTGCTGTTGCTATTATTCGTTTCCTCCCATTGACTGGGAGCTCCTTGAGGGCTGGGTCACTATCTTATTAATTATTGTATCCATCACCCCCAACCCAGGGCCTAGTACAGGGTTGAAACCAATAATTGTCTGTTAAGCAAAAGGCAAACTTATCACTATTCATATGTTTTAGTTGGGATGGGAGGTGCAGGGGATGGTTCCCTTCATGAATGGATGTCAGATTTCCCCAAAGATGATGATAATAGGAGCAGTATGGCATCTCCTAGAGCAAGTAGAGTCCAGGAAACATAAATGTCAGACCGTAGTTCAATTCTCCCATTTTACAGATGAGGAGCCTGAGGCTTATGGGGTTCCTGCGACTTCTTATTGTCATGCAACTCATTAACATTGGAGGAAATGTGTTAGGGAAAGTGGGCCTTTTATCTTAACCTCAACTTCCACCTCAAGGGTGTTATAAATAAAGTTTCAGTGCTGCAAAAGAATTAGCACTTGAATATAAAAATTTTTTTTTAATTCTCAGCAAGGCAAGTTACTTCTATAGAAGGGTGCACCCTTACAGATGGAGCAATGGTGAGCGCACACTTGGATAAGGGAGGAGAAGCGGTTCTTATCCCTGACGCACATGGCCCCTGCTGCTGTGTCGTTCCCCTATTGGCTAAGGTTAGACCGCACAGGCTGAACTAATTCCGATTGGCTAAAGAGTGACGGGGTGAGTGGTTTGGTGGGAAAAATGGTTATGACAGAGCAGGTAATTGGAATGATCAGGGTGGAGTAGGTAATCAGAACGAGTCAGGGTGGACCAGGTAATCAGAATGAGTCAGGGTGGAGTTGGTCATTGGAATGAGTCAGGGTAGAGCAGGTAATTGAAAAAAGTTTCTTTATGAGGAAGTTAAGTTTAAAAGTAGAAGGCAAAGAATTGAACATACTGACATACTGACTCTTTGAAAAGAAATTTAGAACTTATACCTAACAAGGGGAAGTGGACAGAATTTATTTCAGTTTAAGTTCACAAAGCTTGATTAAATGCCAAGTGCCTGTGCTAGGCTTCTGAGAAACAGAAGTGAAATGGCTTCAGGGAGTATCCAGTCTTGGGGAAGTCACACTTTAAGCAAATCCAAGTGTGATGAGAGGAAGCCCAGGTATAATGAAAGCTAGTCTTGTTTCTATCTGTAGCTATCGAGAGATGATTGGTGGCCTGATCAAGCCTGTTGAGAGCATACTTGGACCTTCCAGTTAAAGGGAACTCCCCATGCGGAATGGAAACCTTATGGGGGAAGCAGAGGCTGATCTCCATTCGGGGGTCATGGGGTCGGTGGAAGTGGGAGCCTGGAGAAAAAGTCTCTACCTTCCCAGCAAAGGTAGCACTTACATATGTGTGTATATGTATAACACATATGTGCGATGGCCTAGCACTGTTCCCTACCAACCTTACTGAAAGAACTCACCCACCCCCAGTACTAACCCACCCCAGGGCTCTTGGGGCAGTGGGAATAGGGAAATGTTGCTACGGAGGATGCTTTTGCCCTAAGGCACAACTATAAATTCATGTGATAATAGATCTACCAATATGGCTGGAAATGCATAGCACAGCTTAGGGGTGGGGAAATCGTACCTCAGCTCACCCCTGTGCTGTTAATCTCCCACCTGGGAGCAGTTTAGCATTGAGCCTCCGTTATGTATCAGGGAGACTCTGGATGTCGGGAGGAAGGGCCTTGTGTGGCTAGCAACTGGCATGAGCAGGACATTGTCATGAGAGGCAGTGCCGTGCTGCAGGATGTGTGCGGGTCAGGAGCTGGGAGCAGGAGCCTCTGCCATTGCCTGCCTCTGAGTAACTTCAGATAAGTCACCTCCCCATATGTAAAATGGGGCTTGAGTTTAGTGATCTCCTAAAGTCCCTTCTGGCTCTGCAATTCAGTTTTGAATGTTCTATGCATTGTGAAGAACATAACTTTCAAGAGTTGCATTTGCTGTTGTAGAAGGTATCTCCAGGCAAAACCACATCTCAACAGGCAGATCTGCTGGCTTTCGGGAAGCACGTTTCCCAGTCAGTGACCTTAAGCCTTTCTCTAAAGAGCCTCTAAGAGCCGAAGAGCCCCAATGTGTCCCCCAGCCCAGGGGTTTGGGGGTCATGCACCCAGGCATGAAATGTCTTTGAGTTCTTGTTTATGATTGCAAAGGTAACTTTACATTCTACTCCAGAATCTGTCCTTGCTTTTATTAGTATAAAAATGGTACATATTTTAAATTACTTACTGTAGATGTTTGTTGATAAGTCTAGACTTAGAGGCTGATAGAAAACCTCACTTTTTGTCTTGAACTTTAGCCAAGTCCTAACTCTAGGAGATAAGATGACAAGAAATGTGTATTTTTTGTGTGCTTTCTATATTTTCACTTTCTTCGCTAATGAGCATGTATTAATTTAATGCTAGAAAGGTAAATATATTTTTTAAAATGAAGTATAACACAGTTATGACCTTCATGTGTAATATTTAAGGAGGGAAGGACTCCCCATTTTGGGTGAATTCCCTCATGACATTTACTTGCTGTGCTTATTTTATGCATCAGGGTGCTTTATACATAGTAATTACATGGAAATATGTGCAATTGAATGAATAAAGTAATAATGATGATTATGATGATGACAGCAACTAGTATTGTTTTTACCATGTGCTACTACTCTAAAATCTTTAGATGTGCCTTTATTTAATCATTATAAAAGCCTTTGAGGCAGTATTATCCTCATTTCACAGATGAGGAAACTGAAATACCAAAAAGTTAAAGTAACTCTCCTGGTTGGAATGTTTTGAACACACTGTCTTTTATCTTCTTTGTGCACCTTTTATTTCTGGCTATTGCTATGGCATCTGCCACAAGGCAGCAGCCTCCCCGTATCGCCTTGGCGGTCCCTATCTCTTCCCTTTTGTGTTCTTGCACCCTGAGATTCATGCATGTCCAGACTGGTGGAATAAACTCCTACAGGCATCCCCACCTAATGATGGCAGAGAAGCCTCAGAGCAAGAAAGCAGACACTTATGAAGCAAGCATTCATTAGCAGGCAAGCACAAGACCATCCATGCAGCCTGCTCTGGAAGCTTATGAAGTCCCAGCTGTCTGCCCACCCTGGTACTGAAGGTGCACACTGAATGAAAGGTTCAGTGAAGAAAGGCAGGAGAATGTTCTAGATCAGTGGATTTCAAACTTGAATGGGCATTGGAATCTCCTGGAGGGCTTATTAAAGCACATATTGCTGGGCCTCACCCCGAGAGCTTCTGATTGCGTACCATGCCTTAAGAGCCGTGATCTAGAAGCAGGATTTTGTTATTCTCTCTGATAACTAGCATCAGGCAATCAGCACTTCCTTAACCAATGGCTGGAAACAGGACCATTTAGGGAGTGAATCTAGAATGCTACCCCTCTGGGTGTAGATTACAAGACATTCCAGGGTCTTATACCCGAAGGTGTAGAGGTGGGGAATGTCTCTAAAATATTTTAGAGAGTACCATTAATGTCATCAGTGAAAGCCATTTCTCAAGTCTGTTACACTAACAGGCAAAGCCTGCAGCGGTGGTCAAACTATGGGCAACTGAAGTACACACCGATACCCAGAGTGTGGACTTCCTGATAGAGGACACTGACTACCCCACTAGTGTGAATTCCTGGATAGGGTACGTAGAATATAATTTAAATTAGCACAGATGTATACCAGCATCTGTTCAAGTGAATGTTTTAGAGTAAATTGCAGAGCACCTTCATGGGAAGGAAAGTTAATTATCACATCAATGAGCTTTGTTTCCTCCCACAGACTGAGCCTGAAATCATAGAGGAAACCAACATTGACAGAGTTCATGAGCCCCGGGGCTATTCCAGGTCTCGGCAGGTGAAAGGCCACTCGGAGACCTCCACGCTGAGCTCCCAGCCATCCATTGACGAGGTCAGGCAGCAGATGCACATGCTGTTGGAGGAGGCCTTCAGCCTGGCGTCCGCGGGCCACGCAGGCCAGAGCCGGCACCAAGAAGCCTACGGCTCAGCCCAGCACCTGCCCTACTCGGAGGTGGTGACCAGCGCTCCGGGGACCATGACGCGGCCCAGGGCCGGGGTGCAGTGGGTGCCCACCTACCGTCCAGAAATGTATCAGTACAGCCTGCCTCGGCCGGTAAGTCATTCATCCCACCCGCCTGCCATCATTAGGTCAGTCTGCCCAGTGAGTTCCAACAGGAGACTCAAGAGCAGGGGCTTCTACAGATAAAAGCTTTGGGATCTGGAGATGAATTATGCTGGGCCCTCATCCCATCATCCCATCTTCCACCCATGATCCAAAGCCTAAGCTTTTGACTCCTGTGGGCAATCCCTTCTCTCCAGCCATAATGTATTTTAGAATGAATTGCCTTTTCTAATATCCCTCCTGTAAATGGCTGACCGTGTTCTTCACGCACTGGTGGTTTCCTACACTTTCAAGCCTGAGACCCACTTTAAATATCAAAAGGCATCTCAGAGCCACATGCTAAGGGGTTGTGTGGCCTGGTGGTTAAGCGCACAGGCTTTGAGCCAGGTGGCTCGACTTTAAATCTCAGGTCTACCAGATGAAAGTTGACAAAATCAGAATAGAATCACTTGTGTTAAATAAAATTAAATGAAAAATTTTAAACACCTGACAAATAGAGCCAGGGAAGGCCAGGAAGGGAGGGTTTTCATGCATAAATGCCTAATAGCAAGAACTATCACAAAAGACTGCAAAAATCACAATCTTGCACAAAGGCCATTGCAACCTTATACACACAAAAAAAATACTTGTGCGAGGACATCTGTCCAGCAACTGCCTGTCCAGGCTTGAACTGGTACCACACTTGTCATTGATTTTTGCAGCCAAGAATAATTTTCTCAAAACAATTATGCAATCCTCCCTATTTTTCCTTTAAAAACTTTTGTCTTCCTTTACCTCCCTGAACACAGTTTACTATGGCATGGGTATTCCCATTGCAATACCCATTCCCAAATAAACATCATTATTTTTAGAGACAAAAAAATGTCTGTTATTTAGGCTGACAGCCACTTCCTGGCTTTGTAACTTGGGAAAATTACTTAAAGTCTTTACAAATGAGAAAAATAAGCTACTTTCTAGACTTGTAAAGATTAAATGAGTTGTTGTATGTAAGGTACGGTAAGAATGCTTGGTACATAGTAAATGCTATAAAAATATTAATCATGGGTTGGGCATCGTGGCTCATGCCTATAATCCCAGCACTTTGGGAGGCTGAGATGGGCTGATCGCTTGAGCTCTAGAGTTCGAGACCAGCCTCGGCAACGTGGTGAAACCTGATCAAAACAAAAATTAGCCAGGTATGGCTAATATGCGCCTATAGTCCCAGCTATTTGGGAGGCTGAGGTGGGAGGGTTGCTTGAGCCCAGGAGGCAGAGGTTGCAGTGAGCCAAGATTGTGAGACTGTACTTCAGCCTGGGTGACACAGTAAGACCCTGTCTCTGAAAAAACAAAGAATAATATTGTGATTATTAAGTAGCAATTATATTTCCATATTTGAAAAAACATCCAATGACTGAAAGCTTCTGTAATTTACACTTGATCTTAGTCAAAAAACCAAGAAGTTGTAAGTTTTTGTGATTTAAATCACAATTTTAATTAGTTTGCATTTCATTCATCACCATAGCATCTAAAATATATCTTTTAAAAAAGACATAGTTTTATAAACCATAGACTGTGATAGACAATGCCTTGTGCATGTATAGATGCCAGATTCTGGGAATCTAGGATGAGTTCTGGGTTTCAGAGAGAAAGGCTTAGACAACCAGATCAAGTCTTCCGACAGGTAAGAAGATGCGATGGCCCATAGCCGTCGTATCTCAATTTTGTAAAACCATCTAAAAAAAAATCCATCGTGGGTCATATGGTGAAAACTTAAATGGTTCTGTTTGTTATACTTGTGGCTTAGTGTTTGTGGCAAGGACAAAAACATCAGCATTATGTATATTTTATAAATGAAGCCACCTACAGTGGAAAAGGACTGTGAAAAACCAGAGAGATGGGTCATCAAACTAGAACTAACCTACCTTCCTACCTTCCTTCCTTCCTTCCTTCCTTCCTTCCCTCCCTCCCTCCCTCCCTCCTTACCTCCTTGCTGCTTTCTTTTCTTTCTCTCTCTCTCTCTCTCTCACCCAGGCTGGAGTACAAGTTCAGTGGCACGATCTCGGCTCACTGCAACCTCTGCCTCCCAGGTTCAAGCGATTCTTGTGCCTCAGCCTCCTGAGTAGCAGGGACTACAAATGCACACCACCACACCCAGCTACTTTTTTGTATTTTTAGTAGAGAGGGGGGTTTCACCATGTTGGCCAGGCTGGTTTCGAACTCCTGACCTCAGGTGATCCACCCGACTTGGCCTCCCAAAGTGCTAGGATTACAGGTGTGAGCCATCACGCCTGGCTGAACCAGAACATTATTAAAGGCAGTTCTTTTGTTATTAAGGTTTCCTTCTTTATCAACAACCCATGAGGTCCATATTTTCAGGAAAGGAGAAAATAGCTAACAATACAGAGTATAAATAATGATTCTTAACCCAAGCTCATACAGAGTCCTTTTGTGCTATGATAATGTGGAAATCCGTAGAAAAGGTGGCAATTTAGAAGGATAACTGTGATTACTTTCTGTCTTCTAAAGAGGAGGCGCTTTGAGCTCTGCCGGAAGATAATTGGAAGCTGGTGGTGTAAATACACTAGGCCAGGTTAATGGCATTTATATCATGGAAAAGGTTATTGCCGGCGGCCTGGGATTTCTGCAGTGCAGTTCAGGAGACTCTTGATCATATTTTACCCGTTAACTCTGTGAAGAAATTGGACTCCACACATCTAATGTCCAATCCAATTTTGCTAGCAGTCATAATGGATCTGTGCCAAGCAGAATGAAAACATCCTACAGTCTTCCTGTTGGTGACAGAGGAGGGGATTTCAAAAAAGACAACCGGGCTAACACATCTTCCCCACTAGACTCTTTACAGATGGAATTAATGGTAATAACAATAACAGCAATAGTTGGCATCTATTGAGCTCCCGTTGTCTACTGGACACAGCTAAGTGCTATGTAGAAATTATCTCTTCTAATCCAACAACCACCCTATGAGATCAATATTATTATCCCAAAGTACTCAATGCGGAAACTGAAGCTTGGAGAAGTAAAGAAACTTGCCCAAGTTTAGGCAGCTGTAAATGGCAGAACTGGAGTTAGAACCTAGAGCTGCCTAACTTCAAATCCCACACTCTTTCTACCTGCTGGCCAAAGTGAATTATAGGGACATCTTCCAGGCTCTGATGAGAACTTGAATATTCAAACTTTGGAGTATAATCTTCTTATAAGGAAGCTTACCCAAGGCTGGGCTTTGTGGCTCATGCCTGTAACCCCAGCACTTTGGGAGGCTGAGGTGGAGGATGGCTTGAGGCCAGGAATGTAAAACAAGCCCTGAGCAATATAATGAGATCCTGTTTCTATGAGAAAAAAAAAAAAAAAAAAAGTTGGCTGGGCCTGTAGTCCTTGCTACTTGGGAGGCTGAGTTGGGAGATCTCTTTGAGTCCGGGAGTTCAAGGTTGCCTTGAGCTATGATGACACCACTGTACTCCAGCCTGGGTAATAGAGCAAGACCTTGGCTCTATTTAAAAAAAAAAAAAAAAGAAGAAGCTTACCCAGTTGGAGTTTTGTCTCTTCTTATCATTGCCCTAGTAAGGGAGGCATCTCCATTGGGGTAAAATTGGGAATTTTATGGTCTTTTTTTCCTCCTCTCCTCATAAAAACAAACAACTCCCTCCAAGCCTTTGTTAATGATGAAATATGCAGATATATCAGCTATGACTTCCATTCTGCCACAACACTTGGATTCAAGAAATGTTACATTTCTACACCTGTAGTTCCAGCTACTAGGAGGCTGAAGTTGGAGAATTGCTTGAGCCCAGGACTTCAAGGCTGGCCAGGGCAACACAGAACAATCCCATCTCAAAAAAAAAAAAAAAAAAAAAAAAAAAAAAAGCAAGCAGGAAGGGGAGGGGAGGGGAGTAAAGGAAAGAAAGAAAGAAAAAAAAGGAAATGTTACATTTCTTGTGTTTCTCCAAATCAGTTTGAATCTGTTCTGAACTCCCATCTGGTCCAGGGCATGCCAGTTATTCTGGGGCTTCTTCCGCCTCTGGTTATACAAAAGTCATTGGTGGTTTGATGAAGTGAGGACACCAGAAAGGAGCGGACCTACACCGGTCACTGTTGACAGGGCGTGGTCCAGCTCACAGGAGTCCTTGAAGGCAGGCCGTTCTATCATAGCTGGGCCAGATATGATTCTATCTATCTGGGCCAGATTGGGAATAGGGCTGTCTGCCTTGGAACTACCCTAAGAAATCCTCCCCTGTAAGTCACCTACCTCTGACAAATGAGTACCCTTATAAGCTTAGAAAAATCCTTATAGTGAGTAAAATCCACAGTTTATACAGCAAGGCTGCATGATAAGGGAGAGAGAAGGAAGGCGGGAGAGGAAGGCTGGAGAATCCTTAGCCCTTAAACTCAGATAGGCAAGAAAAGTAACTTTCTTTTTCTGTGATCCTCTCCACGTGCCAGAAGCTCAGTCTCAGTTCAGGCTCTTCCTCCGTATTTTCTGGGGACCTACATGATGTTGGGTAGGGGGAAGGCTGCAGTGTCTGGTCCCCATTTGTCCTCATCTCACCATTCCGGCTAGTGTCCCTGAGAAGCCCTTGTTCCCACCTTTTCTCGGGTTGCCCATCCAGGCAGAGCATAGCTGTATCCTCTTTCTCCTACTCAACACACCCTCACCAGATTCTTCCCTTCCTTCCTTCCATGCTTGTGTGTGTGTTCAGGTGAGCTCACTCTGTCCCTTGCTCTATCATTCTCTTATTGAAGCACACGTGCACACACACGCACCTGCTCCTCTCCAGCGGCTTCTTTGCCACCACACAGGATTGTTAAAGGCACTTCTGGTCTACGTCCATACCACCATACTCTTCTTCTCCTGCACCCCATGGAGGGAGGGGGAATTCTGTGCTGTTGCTGATTCCTGGCGTTTCCTAGAGGCAGACACAGGTCCCTTGTCTTTCAGATTCCCCAAATTTTGATGGGACTTATGTCCTCTCCTCCACCTCTTCCCCCAGGGTGAGACAGGACAGAGGGCTCATTTTCCAAGCCCACTGGCATCTAACCTCTTGCTTCCTCTCTGGCTCTCCTCTCCTTCCTATCCACAGAGTGTAAATGTACCTCACTTCTTTGAAATCTCGTTTGTGGCATCAAACTGAGTGTTTTAGGACTTAGGTATTCAAAATCCTAGGTTCTTGCAATTTAGTAGTTTTGGCTTATGAAACTCTGATAAGAAGAGGCAGGCGGATCATAGGTCAGGAGTTCAAGACCAGCCTGGCCAACATGGTGAAATCCCATCTTTACTAAAAATACAAAAATTAACCAGGCATAGTGGTGGGTGCCTGTCATCCCCAGCTACCCAGGAGGCTGAGGCAGGAGAATCACTTGAACCTGGGAGGCAGAGGTTGCAGTGAGCCGAGATCACATCACTGCACTCCAGCCTGGGCAACAGAGCAAGACTGTCTCAAAAAAAAAAAAAAAAAAAAAAAAATTGGCTCTTGTGCCCTCCTCAGTCTTTTGTGCCTCCTTCCCTGGGGCAGGGAAAGGGCCCTAGATTAGAAGAACTGTGGAGGAAAGATGACTATGATTACTGGTTGAGCATCCCAGATCTGAAAATCCCAAATCCATGTCACTTTTTGGATGCCAGCATGACACTCAAAGGAAGTGCTCCCTGCAGCATTCTGGATTTTGGAGTTTTGGATTTTGGATGCTCAACCAGTGATGCAAATATT
Source organism: Rhinopithecus bieti (assembly GCF_001698545.2). NCBI lineage: Eukaryota > Metazoa > Chordata > Mammalia > Primates > Cercopithecidae > Rhinopithecus > Rhinopithecus bieti. The sequence continues at coordinate 1,404,269 of NW_016814096.1, forward strand.
CCAAAAATCCGAAAAAAATCCAGAACACTTCTGGTCCCGAGCCTTTTGAATAAGGGATTCTCAACCTGTGCTATAAGAGAATATTATTCCATCTCAGAGGGAAGGGACTATCACTTATTGAGTACCTACCATGCGCCAAATATTACATTCATATATACAATTAGTCTTTAAAACAGGCTTTGAAATGAGGGCATGATACTTGCACCTTCATTACCTAATAAGAAGGCAGGCACAGAGAAGTTAAGTAAGTTGCTCAAAGTCAAGCAGCTGGTAAGGATCAAAACCAAGATTTAATCCCAGATTTGTCTGACTTAGGAAACCCACATCCTGTGCAGCACTTCACCCTGAGCTCAGATTTGCGAGGCGGTGTCCTTAACTGGCTGTGTGATTTTGCACAAGTCAGTTTACCTCTCTGGGCTTCAGCGTCCCCATCTGTTAAGGAAAAGGATGTGGTCTGTGTGTCTCCTGCTCTTCCCAGCTTGAACCTTCTATGATTTCCCATGAGAGGCCTTGGAAGCCTCATCAGTAATTATTGATCAATTGACAGATCAAAATAAGCGCTGGGTTTTTACTTTAAAGTTAGACTTTAATTACCAAGCCCTCTGCCTTCAACTAAATAGGAACTATCCTGTAGAAGAGTCTGGCTCCTGCACGAGGATGTGAAGTTATTTCTAGCTGGACATTGTTCTGCCTGGAGCAGGGTTCTCAGGATCAGCACGATGCTGTGGGAGGGCACCGTGCAGAGGAACCCAGAGGAACTACCAGCTGTGGAAAGATTGGAGCATCCACTCTGCCCTGGGGCTAGCTCACTGGCACTGGACAAGGGCTTCTAAGGAGGATAGGTTGACTTTGCCCTATCAATGGCCTTTCCCCACTAATGCAAAGCCCAAGACCCCTTTACCAGTCCTTCCAACCTCAGGCTGTCCCCTGCAGCCTGTCACCCCTGTAGTGCCACCCTGGAGGTTTATCTTTACCAGATCCCTCCTTCTGGGGAAATGCATATGCACAGGAGGGACCAGCATGCACTGGGGCTCGTCGGGTCTCCCTCTCCACTTTGAATGCTAGAGAGTATGGTGCTGACCCGCTTCCCTCATCCCCTCCTGAGGGACACTCAGCACCGAAACTTCAGACTGTGGTTCCCTCCTCTCCCCTCCCCCTT
>NW_016814096.1:1405998-1437435 GCF_001698545.2 Rhinopithecus bieti
CTCTCCCCTCCTCCCTCCCTCCCTCCCCTCCTTCCTTCCTTTCTTCCTTCCTTCCTCCCTTCCATGTTACAACCAAACTTCTAAGCCCAAAGAGTGCTCTCTTCTAGTCACACACAGCCTCCTTCAGCCTCGGAGACCTGCAACCCGACTGCCTTCAGTCCTGAGTCTTTGATCTCCTTCCTGGCCAGAGGGCAGGGACTGCAAAAGACAGGGTCCTTAGGTGTTCCTCACAGCCAGCATCATGGCACTGGAAACTTAGAGCCTGGCAACAGTTTCATGCAATAGCTTCCAATGGATTCCTGTCACAGAGCAGCCAGGAGAGAGCCAGATTCCAAATACATGAGACAGGGAACTAGAAGGCAAAGACAAGAGGACTTAGAACCAGGGGGAACGTGCACAGGAATGGGTAGAAGACACCAGGGGGAGGATTCCTTCAACTCATGAGCACGTGGCACAGGCTGCCACCTCTGTGTTTTATGTGGCTCCCATGGCTGCCCTGGGACCCTGAGGATACAGCCCAAAAGGGACTGCCTGATCTCCTGTGCCATCTTGCTTTGTACCTGACAAAATCTTCAAGAAGGGAATTCCCTTGCTGCTTGTCAGAAGTTCAGAACTTTTAATGGGTTCTCTTGGTGAACTGCTATAGGACATCCACAGGCATAGAAAGCCTTTTCTTGGCTGGGAAACTCTGCTGACTACAGAATAAGGCTTCCAACAACCTGAGATAAAAATAGGTTGTCTGTCTCCTCCGCTGAATAGCATGAGAGGCCAGAAGAGAGAAGAGGGGCTGTAAATCTCCTTTGTCTATTTTGGGAAAGAAGTGCCTTACTTGGTTTATTGATAATCATGAGGGTAAAGCTGGAAGGACCTCCAGGACAAGGATTTGCTAACTGTCTGCAGAACTTCAGGGTTCAGGAAGGTCCTCAGGAGGTCATTAGACAGATAAGTGAAGGGCCAAATTCACCAGGGCACTTCCTCCCCAACTTCAACCAGAGAATCTGCTTTCATCTGTCTACGTATTAGGGTCTGCTGGAATGGTGTCATGGCTAAAGAAACGTTTGGAAGCTTGTGAGACAGACCAATGCCTTATTTCACAAGGAAAGCAAAACAAAACAAACCAAAACAAGGTTCAGAAAGGCTGAATGACATATCCAGAGAAAGTGAATGGCTGAATCAAGATAACAGCGTGAATTGCCTTACTCCTTGTTCACTCACCATTCATTTAGAAAATAGTTACTTAACATGGCTAGGTGCAAGACACTTTGCTTGGTAATGGACGACTACTGTAATAAGACAGACACGGTTACTGTACTCCAAGGCGTTTAGGATGTAGTGGAGCTGAAGATTTGGTTCCCTGAATGCTGCCTTTGCATACGTTGTTTACTGATGCTCAAAAAAAAAATGGAAGTGCAGCATAGTAACGTAACTTTCCATATTGATTCGTCAGTACTTCTGGATCTGGGCAGATGTTTTCTTTCATTCTTGTTCTAGAAAGGGAGTATTGCTGACACACTTCTAGGTTGACTCCTCTCTGAGCACTTTGCATTCTATGTCTTCTGGGTGCTAATGAGAAGCCATTTGTTAGTGTCATTGCCATCCCTTTGTAGGTGATATGCCTTTTGGGTTGCTTTTAAGATCTTCTCTTTGCCTTTGGTATTCTACTGTTTCACTACAATGTATCTACATGTGTGTTTTATTTTATTGATCCTACTTGGAATTATTAATTTACTTATATATTCTGGAAAATTCTTAGCCATTGCTTCTTCAAATACTGCCTCGCCTTTGTTTTCCTTCTTCTCTCCTTTGGGACTTTGGTTAGCTGTATGTTAGACCTGCTCATTCCATCCTCCATGTCTTGTATTTCTTATGTTTTCTATCTTCTCGGCCCATTGTGCATCATTCTTAGTAATTTCCCCAATTCCATTTTCTAGTTTATTAATTCTCTATTTGTGATTAATCTATTATTTACTTCCTCTACATTGAATATTTTTATTTTAATAATCATATTTCACTTCTGAAAGTTCTATTCTTTTTCAAAATGGCTAGATCATTTCTAATAGTATCTGTCTGGTCAATTATTATTATTTTTAGACAGAGTCTTGCTCTGTCGCCCAGGCTGAAGGGCGGTGGCGCAATCTCGCCTCACTGCAACCTCTGCCTCCTGGGTTCAAGTGTTTCTTCTGCCTCAGCCTCCTGAGTAGCTGGGAGTGCAGGCGCGTGCCACCACGCCCAGCTAATTTTTTGTATTTTAATAGAGATGGGGTTTCACTGTGTTAGCCAGGATGGTCTCGATCTTCTGACGTCGTGATCCGCCCACCTCAGCCTCCCAAAGTGCTGGGATTACAGGCGTGAGCCACCGTGCCTGGCCTGGTCAATTATTTCTTAAAAACATTTCTTACATTGTTATTTTTTGTCTTGTGTCTGGAAATTCCGAACTCTAAAGTCCTTAAAGATCTCTTTTCTGGTGTGTTCATGGTCTTAATCCTGAGCTCCATTTGCTTCATCTTAATCTATGCTAATCCTGAGAGACTACTTTAGGGATACTCTCCTCCAAAGAGGATTTACAATTGCTTCTGCCTGAGCTGGGAGCATTGCCAGCCATCCTCCCTCCCTAGAAGGGACCAATGCTAGCCTCCTTTTGTGTTGGAGGTGAGTGCCTTGGGTTCAGCCACCTCAGCTCGTCCTGTTCCAAGGCTCAATGTCTTCATCAACTGTCAATATGGCATTTGTCTTCCAGGCCACTTCGCCATTTGTATTTGCTTACCTTCGGCATTCCCACCTCTGGTTTCAGCTCATGGTTTGTTTTAGTTTGCTGAGGTGTGGGGTAGGGGAATGGTCCTTTGGGATTTCCCTGCCATCTTGCAGTTTCACACTGCATTAAAAAGTAGGTTTAATCCTGGACCTCGTTGTTATTGAGTGGTTTGGCCCGTATGAAGATGTAATCTGCCATCATGCTGGAGGGAGAAGACCTCATTCCATTGAAAGAATCCTGTTTGTGGATCCGCTGTGCTGCTGTTTTTTGGTCCTGATACCTTCAGGTTTAAAATCCTGTCATCTTCCTCCTCGAGGATCTGATGGGCAGAATACCTGAAGAAAGAAACGGATGAGAAGCACAAGTAAAGCTTTGTCTTCCCAGAGAACATTTCTAGATTTTCTCTTGCTAAAGGAGGTTGTGGCCTGGCTCCTTCTAATCCTGTCTGACTCTGTCTGTTTTGCTTTTATCCTCTCACATGTTGATAAAAGTCTTCACTTTTTTGGTGACAGTTCTAGTCTTTTATCTTTGAATAGCGCTTTATAGATTGCAAGACACACACACACAGACTTACCTGATCTTCTCAGCAGCCCTCTGAGCAAGCATTGTTGTACCCATTTCAGGAGAGGTCCAGAAAGGTCACTTGAGTTGCCGAAGGACCTAAAGTCTGTTCATTAGAACCTTTGCACATACCTCCTGACTCCAAATCCACTGCTTTTCTCCACTAAACCTGCTGTCTCTTGAGAGAAAGTAAAACACAATCAACGATTCATCCATTTAATCATCTAATATTTATTGATCACCTGTTATATACCAGGCACTGTTCCAGGTATATAAGGATATCTCTGACAACAAAGCCCTTGCCCTTATTACATTCTAGTTGGTGGCAGATCATAAATAAACAAGCAACCATATAATGTCAGAGAGTGATCATTGCCATAATGAAAAATAGATAAATGGGGCTCTAGGGGAGTCTGGGGCTGGATGAATGAAATGAAGCGTGGAGCCCTGAGAAGAACAGTGAGGAAGGCACCCAGGTGGAAGAAAAGCCCAAGGTGAGACAGAACTTGGCATGCTCTGAGAACGGTTGGAGGGCCCTGTAAGTACAGTGGCCCCAGCGAGGTGGAGAGTAGTGGGAGGTGCAGTAGAAGAGATGGCTGGAAACATGTTAGGGAAGATCTTAGAAAAAGGTCTGAATAAGGAGGCAGAGTCTGATCCTTGGAAGTTTGCTTCCTCCTCAAACAAGAAGAACCTGTGTGCTGATCGACCCTGGATGTTAACAATGCTCCCTGAATTGCTTGTCTCTTTCACAGGCTTACAGGTTTTCCCAGCTTCCTGAGATGGTCATGGGCTCACCGCCTCCACCCGTACCTCCCCGGACTGGTCCTGTGGCTGTCGCTTCTCTCAGGCGGTAACACGTTCCTTTCTTTGTTTTGTTTGGAATATTCGGAAAAGGGTCAGTCCTCTGTACCCTGACCTGACAACAGCACCATCAAATTTCCTTCATGCTCCACCCCATTCAGGGTGTGTCACCTGTACAGACAGCCACGTGCCTGTGGCATCCCAAGTACCATGAATGAGCAGATCACGGTGCTTTTGTGCTTTTTAACCAGAAAGTTCTTGAGAATCCACAGTTAAAGAAGCCCAAGGTCAACTGTCCCATACCTGGAAAGCCTCAGACCCTGACCTTGAACATCTAAAAATGACTCCAGCTCAGACCACCACAACAGCTGCTACCAAAAGTCCCTTGGTTATGTAAGGGTATTGTCTGAGAAGCCAGGGGGGGCAGGCATGTCTGGGTACCCACCCCAACTCTTGACTTCCAGGAGGGAGAGATTGAAAACGTATGAAGTCAGATATCTCAATCACAACACATATGTTAAGCATGTTCTTTGCTCTATGAAAATATAACGAGTGCATGTTTTTAATAAGGATGGACAAGAAGAACAAAAGCCCTGAGCACTGGGAAAGGCTAGACCTATGCCCTGGGGTACATGTGGACCACTGCCCTGGCCTTCCTACTCCAGCTTCCCCCAACATACAAATCACACCCTATCTGTGAATCATGGGTCTGGGCTTTGTGAGTGGGGAAGAAAAATAGGAGTTTCCCTCCGAATAGGAGGGAATAGGAGAGACCCTGCTGTCATCGCCAGTGGTTTAGAATGTGGAGCAGTATAGATGTCACCTCTTGCTGCCAGCTGAGCCTGGGTGGAAAGCAGCAGACCCTGACCTGCTGTACAGCCCCAGGAATTGGCCTTGCCTCTCCAGCCCCTGTTTCTCTATCTGTAACATGAGTACATGGGCCTAGATGATCTCAAAAGCTCCAGGATTCCCCAAAAAAGGGTCTCAGAATTGCTTATGAAGCAGAACTCAGAAATTTTCCCAGGAAGGGTTTTCTGAACAAGTAGCAGATGCCTGGAACTGCGTGTGGGAAGCCACGTCTGTGGGAACAAGCAGGCAGAGAGGGAGGGAGGGAGAAAGGAAAGGAGACCCCACCCTGATGAATGGTCACATCATACAGCCTCCAAATTGGACCTTCCTAGGAGAGTAGCAGCGGGCTTCTCAGTTACTCCTGAGGGTCCCGGATTGGAGGGGCCTCATACCAGCAATTTGTGGGAGGTTTTGCTGAAGGCCAGCATCAATTTCTTTTTTTTTTTTTTTTTTTTTTTTTTTTTTTTTGAGACGGCAGTCTTGCTCTGTCGCCCAGGCTGGAGTACAGTGGCCGGATCTCAGCTCACTGCAAGCTCCGCCTCCCGGGTTCATGCCATTGTCCTGCCTCAGCCTCCCGAGTAGCTGGGACTACAGGCGCCGCCACCTCGCCCGGCTAATTGTTTATATTTTTAGTAGAGACGGGGTTTCACCGTGTTAGCCAGGATGGTCCCGATCTCCTGACCTCGTAATCCACCCGTCTCAGCCTCCCAAAGTGCTGGGATTACAGGCTTGAGCCACCGCGCCCGGCCATCAATTTCTTATTTCTTCTTTCAACCACCTGTCTCCTCCCAGGCCCCTCCACACCATTTGCTCTCTTGCCACATATCGGGGGGCACTGCCCTTCATATAAACTCAGGATTAGACCAGGAAGGAACCTTTGAGATGAGTTTGTCTACCCCTGTCGTTTTACAGATGAAACAGGCTTGGAAAGGGAACGTAGGCTGGGCATGGTGGCTCATGCCTGTAATCCCAGCACTTTGGGAGGCTGAGGCGGGTGGATCATTTGAGGCCAAGAGTTTGAGACCAGCCTGGACAATATGGTGAAACCCCGTCTCTGCCAAAAATACAAAAATTAGGTGGACGTAGTGGCATGCTCCTATAATCCTGGCTACTTGGGAGGCTGAGGTGGGAGTATCGCTTGAACCCAGGAGGCAGAGGTTGCAGTGAGCCAAGGTGGTGCCACTGCACTCCAGCCTGGGTGACAGAGTGAGACCCTGTCTCAAAAAATAAAAAATAAAAATAACGAAAGGGAAGGTAGCTGGAACCCAGACCTCTGCCTCCTGTGCTCTCCCTTGCTGTGGCTGTCATTTGCTCTGTGACAGCCACTGCTCTGCTTAGAGGGCGGCCCTGTGGGGGACCAGACCTGCTGCAGCTGTCTTTGCGTCTCTCCCATTGGACTAATTTTAGAGTCCCTCTGTGAAACTGCCTCAGGCCAGGGGTGATGCTTGTGAGGGAGAATGGGCTGTGGCTGAAGGACCCTTTGGAAAACCAGGAGATGCCCGCATCTGCAGAGCCCAAGCTGCCCTCTTCTTACACGGCTTTCTGAGCACTAAGTGGAAATAGGATGTGTTAAATGGGCTTGATTCTCTGATTGCCCGGGCACCAAAACAAAGTTCTGTTAGACTGTTCATTGCTCCCTGGAGTCAACCCCAGCTTCTGAGTCTTGGGCTTGGTGCTTCCTGCCAGTTAGGAACAGGGAATGTGGCCCCCCAGCTGTCCCCGGTTCCCTTTCTGTGAGAAGGGAGCAACCAGGCACTCCAGACAGAGCCTTCCCATTGGCTGCTGATGATGTCATCACCTCCTGGGTCGACCATCCCCAGCTAATACCCAGGGCTAATTGCTTTTCTTCTTTTATGTGGAAATTAAATGTTCTACCACCCAGAGACATGAGAGCAACCCTTAGGGGAGAACTGACCTTGAATGTCTAAAAATGATTTCAGCTCAGGCCACCATGACAGCTGCTACAAATCTGGGTGCCTCCTGCCCGGCTGGTGTCCCTAGACCATTATTTATCTGGGAATAAATCCAGTCCCGGGCACCCCACCCTCAGGAGGCTTGGAGGCAGCTGTCCACACCCAAAGGTGACAGGGTGCGCTCCTCCTGCCTGGGACGCCACCTGAGGTCTGGGACAGTGCTAACGCAGTCCCTCTGCCCCATCTAGATCCACCTCAGACATCGGCAGCAAGACCCGAATGGCCGAGTCTGCAGGGCCCGAGCCGGCCCAGCTGCACGACAGCGCCTCCTTCACACAGATGTCCAGAGGCCCCGTGTCCGTGGCGCAGTTGGATCAGTCGGCTTTAAATTACTCAGGTGGGCAAGAGGGGAAAAGCCCCAGTGCGTCCCCCACCCCTGCTGCTGTGCCCCGTCTTCCCCCAAACCCCCAAATCCAATCTTCTTTCTACCTACCACCCTCGGGAATCACAGCCACTGCATTTCTGGATCCCCTTGTAACTGCAGGAGCCCCAGCTAAAAGAGCTGCTGGTTTTCTTTCTTTAAAAGATCTGAAATCAGGCAAAATCCCAAGTTATGCTAAAGTCAGCATGTATGTTAACATTTTGCCAGACTTCAGTTCAATTTTTTTGGTTTTATCTTTAAAGCATTCCAGATACAGCTATCCACCCCCATTTCATTCACCTTCTCCCAAAAGGTGATCCCGGGCCCCAAGTGATAGGTTTTAATCCTTTGCCATGTATGTATAACAGTATATATTACTGTTTAATGTATTGGAAATTTACATAATGATATCATGGCATACATTTCCTTTTGTACTCTCTCTATTTAACAGTGTTTTAAAAAAATTTCTCCAGGTTGCTATACACATACTATATAGATCTAGTTCATTCATGTAAACTGCCATGTGGTATTCTATGATGAGCCACAGTTTATACTTTTCCCTACTGATGGACATAATAGTAGTTTCCAGTTTTTTGCTATAACAAACAATGCTGAAATGAACATTGAGGTCTGTACATGACATAATTGGTTTCTTAGTTTATTCAAACCATACGTTTTAGGCTAAAACTGTAAGCACTCAGTTGCCAAAACTTAGTAAAGCATTCATGGTGTCTAGAAATTCCATCAGTGAAGTCCATTTCTTTTAGTTCTTTTTCTTGGCTCTTTAAAAATACACATTCTCCTGGAAGGAAAACACCTGGACACCAAGGTGTTATTTCCTCTTGCTGGCAGGTCAGGGGTGTTGGGATGGGGATGGGGGAGTTGGACCATCACTTCTCTAGAAAGCCAGGTCTGAGTCCCAGCAGACTCGTTCTGACTGCGAGGGTGAGTGGGGCTGAATGGCAGGTGGAGGTCTGCTGCTCCTCCTGCCCCTGGAGACCTTTGTCCTCTCATCCCCTAGCCAAGGCCAATCCCAGAGTCCTCCTCTGCTTCCCTAGCTTCCCCAGGCCTGGGCAGATGCAGGCCTAGTGGGCGGGGTGCTGGCTGGGCCCACAACTCCCTCTTTAGGGGATGAGAAGAAGGGAAAAATCCAGAGCACTACTAGTACATGCTGCATTTGGTGAAGTTAGAAAAAGACTTTCCTCCCCCAAGTGAGTACAGACTCCACCCCTGGCAAAGGAAATACTGGCTGGACTTTAGCCCCACTTGGCCCCTAGACCAGAAGCTCTTGAACAGTGCACCACCTGCCCAGCTGTGCACAGTGGCTCTAGAAGAGGTCCACAAAGAAGGAAGACCAGGTTTCCTCCGCCACATTCCACCTGCCTCTGTTGCTACATCACCTGGGATCTTAGCCATCATGGCCGGGTCCACTGCACCTTATATGCAACTAAATTCCCTAGCAAATGTTACAGCCCAGAGCAAGCTCCCCTCAGCTCAGACCTGTTTTAATGAGACTTCAAATCCAGCCGCCAGCCAGGGAGGCAATGAAACTGACTTTATTTGGCTCCTGGGTGGTTGGATCCCCCAGACCAGCCTCTCTTAACCTCCCTCCTCCATTTCCTCCATGCTAGGTAATACGGTGCCAGCGGTGTTCGCCATCCCAGCTGCCAACAGACCTGGCTTCACCGGCTACTTCATCCCGACGCCTCCCTCATCCTATAGGAACCAGGCCTGGATGTCCTATGCAGGAGAGAATGAGCTCCCAAGCCAGTGGGCAGATTCGGTGAGACTCTTGCTCTTCCCATCATAAAACTTCACCTGCTTAACACACGCCAAAAAGTAAATCAGATAAAAGGTTGAGGCTGAAGGTTTGTTATCTCAGCCTCCTCCTAGTAACCGGATGACTGAAGTCAGCCATTTTAAAGGAGATAGACGGTGTGGTGAGAGGGGACATCCCCTTGACAGAGGAGCTTGAGACCTGCCTTCTAGCCCAGCTCCCACCTCTTCCTAGCAGGACAGCCTTAATCAAGTACATTTTTATAATAATAACTACCATTTGTTGAGTATTTTCTATCTACTAGACACCTTGTCAGATGTTTTGTTTATATTATTTAATCTTTATTTACAATCTTAGGTATGTCTTATCATTCCCTTGATTACTCCCATCTTGCAGATGAGGAAATCAGGGCCGAGTCAGGGGATGCCATTTACCTAAGGCCACACAGCTAGGAAGGAGGTGCCAAGGATGGAATTCAAACCTGCACCTGTCTGGCTCCAAAGCTTTTATTAAATGTGTTTCTTTTAGCATAAAGTTCTATAAAATTTTAGAAGAAATGTTAGAAAATGAAGCATTAGAAACCCAAGACTGGGCTGGGTGCAGTGGCTCATGCCTGTAACCCCACAGCTTTGGGAGGGTGAGGCAGGCAGGTCACCTGAGGTCAGGAGTGAGAACCAGCCTGGCAAACATGGCGAAACCCCTTCTCTACGAAAACCACAAAAATTAGCTGGGCGTGATGGCGAGTGCCTGTAATTCTAGCTACTCGGGAACCTGAAGCGGGAGAATTGCTTAAACCCAGGAGGCAGAGGTTGCAGTGAGCCGAGATCATGCCACTCCACTCCAGCTTGGGCGATAGAGCGAGACTCTGCCTCAAAAAAAAAAAAAAACGAGAAACCCAAGACTGAATTACTACATATATTAATTTTCCAGATGACCAAAGCTTACCCCTTTAATTTCAAAACATTAAAAAAATATATGCAGTTTGGCATAAAATATTTCCATAAAATATTATGGAAAATATTATGAAAATATTCCATAAAAATGGAATACTACCTTCCCTCTCCTCCGTTAAAAGAGTATACAATGTAATTTGCCTTTTATGAGTGATTCAATATACTTATGATGCCTCATTATACTAAAATGGCATTTGTAGGGTGAACTCTTGTGGCTTGTACGATCATTGCCCTTATATTGTGAAATATCTCCAAAGTACTATAATTTTGGGGGTTACTATCGTGGCTCAATATGTTTTTTTCTGACCTTGCTTCCAGTGGGTACTCCATATTGCTGTCAATGTCCCCACATCTCGTAATATGCTCACCCTTAAGTGTGCTTTGCATTGTGTGCCATTATCTGCAAATGAGGCTTATCTGTGCTCGTTAGAATTGTTTGTAAGCTTGGAGTCAGTAAGCTGTAAGAGAGGAACTAGAGGGATCCCCTGCTGTTCAGTCTGTCAGTCTGAATGTGGGACTTTCTGGCATCTGTTTTTATTGTCTGGGGGCCTTTTTTGCATCCTTTGTCATTCTCTGCTGTTCCAACGGCTGATGTCACTGGATAGGATTTGATCAATTCAGAGGTTACTGATTTTGTAATTCCACTTCATCTGAAAGTTATGTAGACTTTTCAGAAAGTAGATGATGTTTAACTTGAACTACTCAGGCAGTAATTCCCTCACGCCTGCAGCTTTGACAGTTGACCCGTTGTGTGGAGTGTAACACTGGGCACCAAATGGAGTTGGTGAAGATGTTTTCCAAAACCTTGACCCCTGTTTTCAAAACACTTACAAATGATAATTTAGCTGGGCTTATAGCTACATCTAGATGCCTTTAGGTTTATAATTGCCTTAAAGATGAAGGGAAAGGAACCAAGCAAATGGAAACGTAACCTTCCTGCCACGATGACTGGACTGGACTCTTCTGGGCTCATCTCCCACAGTGTGAAGTAGAACCAGTGTCCTATTAGTTGTTTTTAATTAAGAGGAAGATGATTGCTGCAGCCTAATTGGGTCTTTCCTGGAACCCAATTATCACCTGCAATTAAGCAGGGAGGTGTGCCCATGAAAGGAGTAAGGTGAAAGGGTGATTTATAGCACATGAAAATAAGTGCAGGAAGCTCAGAGAGACCAGTTGTCAGCTTGAGAAGGGTCTAGGAATAATGCACACCTTCCACATCTATGTGAAAAAGAAAAGTCCCTCACCAGCATTTGGATGTTGGACCTTCCTAATCCCAGGAGCTAGCTTGGATAAAATCACCTGGACCTGGGATGACAAATAGGTTTCATCCTTGGTGCCAGATGGAGAAGGATTGGGAGGGGCTTCCAGGCTTAGCAGGAAACTGTGCTGTGATCAAGTTGATGATGTCTGCCATGGGCACTGGCTAGGGAAGTAGTATTTGCCAGCCCTGAATTTTGGCGGGAAGGGCATGATGGCTCCAGCCTGCATCTACTATAAGGGAGGAAGAGTTTCTCATCTCATCTTCCCTGCTTCTGCCCTACTGCCGAATATTGCCCTGAGGATACTCCAGTGAGATCAGGTATCCCTTACCTGTCCCAGCCACCAGCACCTGCAGGCTTGATACCATAGAGCTGGGGGGTTTCAAGAGTTGGACATTGACTCTCTCAGCCACAGCAAGTACAGTTAGCTGAATTTGAAATGCAGGGAAAGGGAATGTGGTAACTTCCTTCTCAAATATTTGACCCCAGCTGATCATTCTTCAGTGAGTTTCAAACTGGGCTCCTCAGAACCCCAGGTTCTGAGAGACTCCCTGCTCTTGCTCTGCACAATTCTGAGCACTGGTGTACAGCAATAAGCAAGTGAGGCACTCGCCAGCTTCACGGAGTTGACAGCCTGAGACAGGCAGTGGCACCAGGAGCAACAACTGTTATGCTGGAGAAGCTGCAAGGAAACATCTAACAGGGATCCCTAGGCTGATGTTGGGTTGGGAAAGGTCTCCTGGAAGAAAGGAAGTTTGAGCTGAGATCTGAAATACATACGCCGTGTCCTGGTCTTGGTTCTTTGGTGACCCCAGTAACCTGTACCTTCCCAGCTCATGTGGCCCAAGAACTCAAACAGCCCAGCTCTGGTTTTCCTCTAAGATACAAATGAAACCTATCAGTCCTTGTATATAAAGACCCACCCTTAGCACTTGTGTGCCATTTTGTCTTTCTTTGCTGGGTCTTGTGAGGAAATCAAAGTCCCAAGTTGTAACTTGGGACATCTATCCCATTACTTCTTTCCTCGCTTGGGTCCTCATCAGTTCTCATCTGATCCATTGAGAAAGCCTCAGAACTTGTCTGCTCCCTACCTCCAGTGGGTCCGCCTCCAGGTGTCCTTTCCAGATATAGACTCCTCCTCTGCCTGACACCCATCCGTGGCTCCCAGCCCAGGCGTCAGCTGCACATCTCAGGAACCTGCCTTCTCAGGCGAGATCACCGGAACATCCAGCAGGGAGGAGAGGGGACTGCTTTCCTACCACATATCCCCCCATCTAGAGTTTCTGAGTCATCACCCCATCCCATTGGTATTGTCTGAATGTTTGTGTCCCACTCGATTCATATGTTGAAATCCTAACCCCCGTGGTGACGGTACTAGGACATGGGACATTTGGGAGATGATTAGGTCATGAGTGCAAACCCCCTAATGAATAGGATTAGTACCCTTAGAAGAGAGGCTTGAGAGAGACCCCCTGACCTCTTCTGCCATGTGAGGGGATAGTGAAAAGACAGCTGTCTTTGAACCAGGAAGCAGGCCCTCACCAGATGCAGAATCTGCCAGCACTTTGATCTCAGACTTTGCAGCCTCCAGAACTGTGAGAAAGAAATTTCTGTTGTTTATAAGCTCCCCAGCTTATGGTATTTCAGCATAACAGCCAGAACAGACTAGGACTTCCTGCTCCATCCTCCCTCAGGAGCCAGATGAGCATTGCTGTTAAGCATGGGAACAGGCTGTATTTCTCAGAAGTGTGACATTGAAAACGGGTAGATCAAACAGGACATGCAGACTCTGTAGCCTGACATTCAGCAGCTTATGAATCCACCCCGTCTGTCTGTCTTGCCTGAGCTCCTTCCACACTAAACACACCCTCTCTGGTCAGCCTGAGGTCACTGATGCTCCCTGGGGCACTCTCTTCTTTGTACTGTTACGGGATCTTTGGGGTGTCTGTTTTCTTCCTGGAAACCTCTGTGGCTGGTGGTGCTTTTGCCCGAGTTCTTGTCCTGGGTCCAGAAAGAATGAGGTATGTAGACACAGCAAAGGTGAAGGAGGTGACAAGGAGGTTTCTTTAGCGTTAGAACAGCTCAGAAGAGACCCGGTGGGTAGCTCCTCTCTGTAGGCAGGTCGTCCCATGGAGTGTTCAGCGCTCAGCACAGAAGAGGCCCTGGAGAGGGTGGCTCCTCTCTGCCCACTGCTCATCCCACCGTCTGCTGCTCTCAGCAGAGAAGAGGCCCTGGAGAGGGTGGCTCCTCTCTACAGGCAGCTTGTTCAGACGTCTCTGCAGGTTTCTGAAGCTCTCAGCAGGGAGGGTAGCTCCTTTCTGCTGCTGGTTGTCCCGTAGTCTCTCTGTCCTCTGCCCTGCTCTGGCTGAGCCCAGGGCTTTTATGGACCTCAGAGGGGAGGAAGTGTGTGCTGATTGGTCCATGGGTTGGCCCAGAAGAGATGCCATGAGTCCCCACTCCAGCCTGAGGACTAGCAGGTAGCCCCCAATCTTCAGGCCCTCCCTGGCCTTCTGAAGGTAGGGTCTTATGGGAGACCCACCCTCTTCTGCCCAGGAGTCTGTCTACCCCACCCCTTGCCATTCATGGCCCTGGGGGCCTGTCCCCAACCCTACTCAAAAATCAGAGCCCCTGCAGGGGGAAGAGAGAGGCCAGGCAGCAGAAGCAGACACCCCCACGCCAGCAGGGAGGGGGGCACCTTCCCAAGATGCTGAGGATGTAGGCAGATGCCTAGTCTTGTTCCTGGGAGGGTGGCTACAGCTGCACCTGGGAGCTCCAGCCCCGCCAACTCAGAAGGGGCAGGGTTCCACCTTGTCCCTGGCTCCTGCCTGCTCCGTGGAGGGGGAAGCCCAGTTCTGCAGCTGTGGGTGGGGTGGTTGTAGCTGCATCCAGGGCAGATCCTGCCTGCTCCTGGCCCCATTCAAGACCACAGGGAGGCTTGAATCCACAGCACAATTTGGGTGGCTGTAGCCCCACCCGGGAGGGCAGGGCTCCTGCCTGCTCCATAGCGGAGGAGGCCTGGGTCTGCAGTCACGGTTTGGGTGGCTGCAGCAGCATCTGGGGGAGCTCCTGCTCCAACTCAAAAGGGCGGGGCTCCCACTGGCTCCATGGAATGTGCAGCCCTAGCCGCGTACCCCTGCTGCAGCCGGTGTGATGGCAGCAGCCTCTGCCATCAGTACTCCCATACATTTTGATTTGATGGTTTCTATTTGATTTTCCCTTTGCCCAGAATGCCCCTCCTACTGCATCTTCCTGGAGGTACTCTGTTCAACTTCCAAACTCACCTAAGCTGCCCAGTCCGCCCACACGTACTTCATTCGCCATAGCACCCCATCCCTCTGTTGTCCGTGGGTGCTTATTCTATGGTGTTCCAATTAACATCGTGGGTTATGTGGATTACCCTGGAACAGCATCCCTGTATGTGCCACTGTTTCTGTAGGAGAATCGACTCTAAATTAAAAATTATTTACTTGTCCTCATTCCTAGAAGTTTACATATTTTAAGCATAGGACTCTGTGTCTTCCACTTTTGATGAAGAGAGAAAAATGTTTCAAGAAACCAAAATCATATCCCAGCTCCAAGACAGTGTAATGCAGTGATTAATTCCAGCCCTTGGAGCCAGACAGACCTCTGCAAAGAATGTCTTGGTAGGTTGTCACCTTAGACTGTGGCACTCTTCAGTTTCCTCATCTGCAAGGTAAGGATAACAATACCGACCTCCTAGCTTATTGCTTTGAGAACTAAATGAGATAATGTGTGGAAAACCCTTGGCACAGGGCTCAATTGATGTTAGTTATTATTAATAATAAACCCCTGGGTTCCTCTGGAGACCATAAACAGTTCTGTTTGCTGGATTGTGCTTATATGAACAAGGTAACCAAGAGCTGGGTATGGTGGTACCCAGGTGTAGTCCCAGCTACTCAGGAGGCTGAGGCAGGAGGATCACTCGAGCCCCAGAGTTCGAGACTGCAGTGAGCTATGATGGCACCACTGCACTACAGCCTAGATGACAAAGTGAGACATCATCTCTAAAAATAATAGTAATAAAAAATAAGGTAGCTAGGCAGATTCAAATATAGACTCAGATGTATATATTCCTAAGGTTTTTCAGAGAAGTTTAAAACACCTATTTAATTCATCCAAACAGTATATCCAGTGAGTCTAAATTACCTATGTTCTTTTTTTTTTTTTTTTTTTTGGAGACAGAGTCTCGCTCTGTTGCCCAGGCTGGAGTGCAGTGGTGCAATCTCAGCTCATTGCAACCTCTACCTCCTGGGTTCAAGTGACTCTCCTGCTTCAGCCTCCCAAGTAGCTGGGACTACAGGCGCCCACCACCATGCCTGGCTAATTTTTTTTTGTATTTTTAGTAGAGATGGGGTTTCACCATTTTAGCCAGGATGGTCTTGATCTCCTGACCTCGTGATCCACCCACCTCGGCCTCCCAAAGTGCTGGGATTATAGGCGTGAGCCACCAAAATTACCTATTTTCTAAACAAACTGACTCTGAGTTTTGTATCTATACAATGGTAGGTGGCTTCCATTTTCTTCTAAGTTCTCTTCCATGTCCTCAGTCCCCTCCTGCTTCCAGTGTCGAGTGTGTCCTGTAACTTGAGCTCTTTCCTCATGCCGGGCCCTGTCCTTCTCTCCCCACGCCCTCTACAGGTGCCCCTCCCAGGGTACATCGAGGCCTACCCCCGATCACGGTACCCGCAGAGCTCTCCCTCCAGGCTTCCTCGCCAGTACAGCCAGCCAGTCAACCTGCACCCCAGCCTGGAGCAGGCCCCGGCACCTTCCGCAGCAGCCTCGCAGCAGAGCCTGGCAGAAAACGACCCATCTGACACTCCCCTGACCAACATCTCCACTGCGGCCCTCGTGAAGGCCATCCGGGAGGAGGTGGCCAAGCTGGCCAAAAAACAGACAGATATGTTTGAGTTCCAGGTCTAATGCCTTAGCCCATGGGACTCTGGACTTCTGAACTCTGAGGACACAGCCTTTGGGTTTCCCATGCCTACATGTTAGGACTTGAGACATAGCAATGGGTGAGTCTTTCTCACCCTCTGTTTCTGAAAAGGTGAACTATGGGGCTTCTGGGAACAGGAAACTCTTGAACGACTAGATTCTTGGCTCATCCAACTGACTGTGGGTCAAGAAGTCCCTGCTTGGGGGCCTTATGTTTGGTAATCTCTCATGTCAAATGTTTGAACTGTGGCCGTATTCCCTATGGAACCTTAGTCACGAGATAGCACTAGCTAATCTACAGATTCCTATCCAATGCCACATTTTAATCAATCACCGGAAGCGGGAGAACGTAGCTCTTATCTTCGGTGACCTCTGCATGTTAACTCTGTTTCTGTGTTAAAGGCAATGCAGGAGTGTGGATTAAGCACCAGACTGTGTTCTCAGTCAGCCATGACCGTGAGCATTAAAATCAGTTTGTAAGGGAGACACTGACTCCAGCCAAGAAACCGGAGCCCCTTTTTTTAGGTTCATATTCAAAGTCAAATGAACTGGATGAAAGTCAGTACCAATGACTGTGCCTATAAATAGGCCTGACTCTTTGTTTCCCTCATCAATTAAATAAAGGCCAAGAAAGAGAGAAGATGAGAGGGAATGGTGGATTTGTGTTGACAGATTTTTAAAAAGGTGTTGCCATTTTGGAAATAAAAGTCCCCTACAAGTTAGGATCTAACGGAAAGAGAATCGGTGCTAAGAGCTTTTAGGATCCTACAAAAGAAACACAGTTATTTGTGGAGGTTTTTCTTTGCCCTGCTTTGAAGGTGGCCTGAGAATGGAGCTTCTCTTTTTCTTGGGATAATAGATACATCAACTTTTACAAGAAAATCTCTGTCTCTTCAACAATGATGTCCAGTGTGTGCTGCTGAGTGGTACAAAAGGAAATAGTACTTGATTCCTGTTAGAAACAGGAGTGGTAGAACCACAGTCTTCCCAGGCCACAGCCTCTGTTTATAGAAGCTTCTGAATGTAGAAAAGCTGTTGAATTTCATTTAAATGTAAATAACCTTTTAAAAAGCATATGGAGTTAGCCAGTTCCCCCTAGTTAATGGACATAGGAAGACGTTTGCTGAAATGGCAGGGTGGCCACCTTGTGACCATGACATTGTAAGTTACCCTCCCTGGCATGGCAAGTTGGCTTCCTGAGCTCTGGGTAGAGGACATCGCCTCACAGCACTGAGGCACCAGCTGCTGCCTACCCATCAATGCAAGCAAAACAGCTACTGACTTTGTATACCTGGGAGATTGGAGACTCTGGTTCCCTCGCCGAGTGTGACAGCCTGTGCAGGGTTGGGGGCTTACTTGGTGTCTGTTGGAGAATGAGGTCCTGTCCTGCTTTCACCCATGACCCATCTAGCTTCAGCTGTATCCATTTTCTTCTGAGCCCATCTTTCCATTGTCCTCACGAGTTTCTTTGGTCTTTACTGAAAGAAGATGGTAGAAATTTAACAGTTGAGAGAAGACTAGAAATGGAACTGATTAGAAGGGGAGGTTCAAACTGTCAATGCAGAGACTTTTCAAAGTTGTTTTTATTTTCCAATGGCAAAAAATTGCCCTTTCTGGAATGTTCAGAGATGATGTGTCATGGAACCTTCAAACAAGTCTCTTGTTCGGATGATAATAGGTAGTGTCCTTTTAGTATGCTGGTTGATCTTTCATAGTGTTAGTGTTTTGTTACTTAAAAAGGAAATCAGCTATAAATAAAATGTATTTTTGTAATTCCCGTGTGTATATATGGTATATTTCTATCAATGGCCAGTTGTTGTAGTCCAAAACCTAAATCAGTTTGCAAAACACTGTGGACAGTGTGAGATTTTATTGACAGGTTAACAAAATGCCTACGTCTATCCACATAGGCATTCAATGCACTTGAATGAACAAAGAGCCAAAGAAACTCAGCCTTTTCATGCAAATGGTATGAGTCTGATAAAATCAGCTACATTGTCCTGCTTTATCAATAATATTTCATTAGTGCAATGATATCAACCAGTACTTTGTCTACTTGGTAAATGCCTGGAAATACTGTATGTGAAAATGACGTTTCAAGACCTTACTGTAATTGAAATATACGTAAATGTTTCAGAAGACAGTGTCTGAAATTTGGATGTTTCAATGACTTACAGAGACTGAGTCTACAGTTTGCAGAGCTATGGCTCCAGAGTGCTAAGAGGATGGAGTCACAAATCACTGTGGTCTTTACAGAGCCCCAGGAAATATTGAGTGAGTCAACTGAGATGACTAAAAAGATAGCATGCTAAATCAGATATACTCTCTTAAACTAGACACCAGGGGTTTAACAGTAGTATTAACAGATGAGAGGAAAACCTTAAGCTGGAAAGAAATCAGTCTGTTCACGTTTTCCCACTCATGGGGAGATAGAGCCACCTGGTCAGATTTTCTGTGACTGAGAGAGATGTGGTCCTTTCCCTGAAGAATCTCCTAACCCCACAGAGGTGACAGATACCTGGACAGCTGACTCTAAGAGATGGTCAAAAGTGCCTCAAAGAATTGAAATAGGGTTCCCAGAGAGCCCCGAGGAGGCAGCAATGAACAAACACCCTGTTCATCAGAACCCTCTAGACAGTTGCAGAAGCCGCAAAGGACCTTGGTTGACCTCGGAGGAGGAAGCGGAAGTACCAAGAAGTGGAGTGACCAGCCCAGTGATTCAGTCCCAACCTGCTGGTTCACCAGCCGGCTTGCTTTCCATCTCACCATGTGGCCTGCAGGCTTGTCAGTAACACATTTCTTTAACTGTGCCTAGAGGTTTAAGAAAAAGATAAGGGTCATATGAAGAACTCCACAGTGTTCTTGCCAAGAAAAAAGATGATTGAGTATATAACGAACTTCAGATACAGTGTATAGAGGATGATGCATTTGTGGCATAATAAACAGTTTTCAGTGCTGGTTTTGATATGAGTTTTCTGCATTCATGAAAAAGAAATGCATTTTGGCTTTTTCCAGAGAGTTCCATCAAGGAAATGGAGACCTCACCTGCTCTTCTAGACTGTGGGGGTGCATTCCTGTCTCAGCACTAAGGATCCCAACAGGCAGGCAGGGAGGCCCTTGACTTTGTGTCACTGTGAGGCAGCAGAGTCCATGCTCTGCATCAGGGGAGGGGACCCAGTGGTACAGTAAAAGGCCCTTGTGTGGCGTGAGACCTGTGATCTGAGGCTTGTGCGTAATGAGACGGCAGCTGTTACCTGCAGAGCAAGGAGTTTCCTCTTTCAGGGTAGATTATGTAAGAATCAATTCCCTGGTCCCGGGAGAAGTTTTATTGTGAGTTTGTTAATTTAAGAACTCAGCAGAAGGGCATGTAATGTCTCAGTAATCTTGATGGAAGAAAGGAAATAGATCTGTGATTAAAACGCACACATACACATACACACACACACACACACACCCCTTTGGAGAAAGACTGTAGAATGGAGGAGGTGAGGAATTTAACTAATAGAAATGCTTTTTCTAACAGGCAGAAATTAGAGAAATGGATCAAAAGATTTAAACATTGATTACATATAAACGAGTTTCCTTTTTGTTTTCTACATAGCACACAGGTGTTCAACGTTTAATGAATAACATAACAGATATTGTCTTAAAAGTCTGAAAACAGGATTTGTACTTAATCCTAAATTCCTCCTATCACACACCAGAAAATAATTTGGATTTTATTTACAAACTACATCCAAGTACTCTTAAGGAAAGAGTGTCATTTAGCTTGGAGTAGGGACTGACTGGGGGTCTAAGTGTTGGAAATTAAATTCTGTCATTCAGTCCAACCTCAAATGTGTTCCAGGCAAGGAGCTTTGCAAGGACTAGAAATCCATTCACACTTGGTCAAGTGCAGGCATTGGCTGAAAGAATAGAGGGACATTTCACAAACAGAACACGGCTCCCCTACAGGAAAGGGATGGAGACAGCTACCCTTGCCCTTACTCTCACGTTCTCTGTCCTCATGGACTTTCTCCTCTGTTTCCCTCTGCCTATCTGCCTGGTTCTCTTGCTTCTCCTGGCCAACCAGCTTTCTCATTAGTGCATATGTAGCTGAAAAATCGACTCCAGAACCCACTCCGCAAAACCTTTCCTTTTCGGTACCCACCACTCTGACTAGCATCTCTGTGACCCCTAAGGCAAATTTTTGAGGATCCGATTGGTTTAGTTCATCTGCCTATGGGTGAGCCACCCTGGGGTCAGGTGCCTGTCCAATCAGCTGTTACCAAGGAGGCAGGGTCATGTCATTTAAGCATGGCCCGGTGGACTGACCCTTTCAGCAGGGACTTTTACTGGGGGTTGGTACCCAGAAGAAGGAGCATGAGTGGGCAAGACCTCCAAAAAGAACCTACTACACACTGGAACTGACTCGTACTCCTGGGATGCCATGCCACGCAGCAGCCAGCACTCGGAGAGCAGTCCCCTGGATACTACCACAGAGAGAAAAGGGGCATCTTCACTTGCACATCAGGTGAGGGTGCACATACTTGAAACTCTGCTAGACTGGCCAGAGCTGCCCCAGCCACTTCTCACCCCACCACCAGTTATTGATACAGCTGCTGGGTCTAAGAAGCAATTTCTGACCAAGGCCCAGTTAGCACAATGTCTTGCTCAGCAGACAATAAATACTTGTAAATTGAATTGCATGATCTTAGCTCAGGTGCTATTAATGTGGCTCATGGCCACACACTTGCATGGATCAGAAAACCAATGAGCCCCTCAACAGAGTCTTTTGAAACAAAATTGGTTTCAAGTGAAACTTACATTATTTTGGCTTTGACCTTCTGAATATAAGTTAGTGTCCTGAGAATTGAAAGACCTCTTGATTTCTTAGGTGAACTGTTACAGAATCCTAGCCTGTGGTAAATGATAAAATGTAAGGTGTTTCTGAAAAGGAATATTTAGGAAATATAATTGTGCCACAAACACATGACTTTAGAAGATACGCAGTTGCTCTGATTCTGCAGGTTTAAAAAAATGGGAAGTTTGTGATATGGCAGAATCTGTCTCCACTGGTCAAACCATACTTCAATGAGAGCCATTATAAATGAAATCTAAAAATTGATCATTTTCATTCTCTGACCTTGGACAGACTTTTGCAAATTATGGAGAGAGATCATCAACATATTTTACATAAATTAACTGTGGCCTCATCTTATTTCTCCTCATTTCTTCCTTATGCTTAAACACACACCCATCTCACACACAAACTGAGTAGAGAAAAGATTTGTACCAAACAGAATCAGAGGCATATGAATGGACTGGAAATTGTGAAAAAGGTATAAATATCCTAGACCTTGATCAACTCACTTTAAACTGGTCTCTGATTCCTCATCTGTCAAATGGGTATAAGACCCTCTACACTTCCCATGGGGATTTTGAGCAGCACATGCATAATGTATCTGAAAACGGTTTGACAAGCACTTGAAGGCATTCTTACTAAATTATTAGTTTTGTAATTCAGTTTTATCCAGGAAAATACTTTATCTCCTCCGATCTGCTGAATTAATTTATACAGTCACATGTTCCATGACACGTTTTGCCAAGGAAAAATGAAGAAATTCCTAAATTTGAAATTGCCCACAAGATCTAGCGTCATCTGTTGCTGTTATTGTCATTGTTGTCTATGATTTGGAGGATATGTAAGTACTTGTACATGTGCTTTAACTCTGGGTGAAAAATCCCGACCGGTGAGTCTTTAAAACCATATTAGACACATTGGGCAAAGTACTGAGCAGAAACTTTGAATGTAGCTGTTGTTATTTTAATGCTTTGCTTTCTAATGAACTTTGTATGTCCTTAGCCTCTGCCGGGAACAGAGTGTTCATATGCTGTTAGAATTTTTTATTGTAAAATAAAATGACAAAGGCTTTCATACCCCAAAACCTGCCTGTTTCTCATTCTACCTCCTCCAGATGGTGAGATGGAATCCCTTTCACAAGCCAGCCACAAAACAGTGCCTGTTGGGGGTTGCTAAAGAACCATTCCAGTCCTGGAGGACCCAGTGTGGTCTCAGGAGCCATCCCAGCTTGGGTGATGAGCTCATGGGCCAAAAAAAAAATGCTCACCCCTGGCCATCCACAGGCCCCAGAGAAGCAGTTTCAGCCTACCCATGACTTAGTAGCTAAAGAAAGATGTATTCCTGGGGCCAACAGGACCCAAGGGAGAAGAAGCCAATGTCTGCTTAGGTGCCCTTCTCAGAGCATAAAGAAGTCTCATCCAGGTCAGTGGCTCCCAAGGAGTCCAAGAATAACAGTGGTATGGGACACCAGCTCCCAAGACCACCCATCTGTACCACCCCATGTGAGTCCCAGCAGTCCTGATGCCTGCCTTATGTTCAGCCCTATCCAGAGAACATATGTGGTGCTGTCTGCTCTGCCCTCTGGTTATTGGACAGGAGAGACCATCGACCCAGGAGCCACAAGCTCACAGGCTGACCAGCCACAAAAATGTGGCTCAGCACATGGGCTAGGCCAACTGGATTATCTCTCTAGGAAATACCAAGAAACAGAGTCTGTTATCAGTAGAGGCTGAAATTGGGTGGTCAAGACTCAGAGAAGCCATGATGGACCATATTCAAAGCAAAGTTCTAAGAAGGCAGAATATTGAGTAAGAAGTGGCCTTGAGGCCAAGGAGCTTTCAAAGGTAAGAAAGCCTGTCTCTTGTAATGAAAACAGACAAGACCAAACAATTTCTGAGGCATCCCTGTGCCCTGGTGGTCAGTCACAACCCTGGGGCTTTTATGGATCCATTGAGCTTGGGCAGCAACATGGCGCTGCTTCTCGCTGAAGCCTAATTTGCTCCAATTCTCTGCATGTACCTAGAAAGTACTTAAGAGACTGGAGGAGCAATTTTTTTACTCTACTCTTGGCTTCTCTGTAAAGAGGGCTCAAATATGCACAAAAGACATTCCCAAAGCCACTGTCTTGCTACAGGGGGAAATAAACTTGGAACCCCTACAAAATGCTTTTTGTGAGGCTCACCATGGGGTGAAGGCCATTGCAAAGAATAGTACAAGTAAGTCCAAGAGCTGATGGATTCCCTACTCTTCCCTTGTTTTCTTCCTCCTGGACCCTGGTTGCTCCTGGCTTTCAAGGCAAATGAAATAATCAAGTCAAAGGAAGTGGTGGTGCCTACGTCAGTACCAGGAGTAGGAGGCAGACACAGGCGCAGAAAGCTGGAAAAGGCATATGGCAAACCCAGCTTCACCTTGCTGAGTCTCCATCATAAATAGGAGAACATACTTCTTCACAAGGACATTCTGTAGACTTCTGAGTAAATGTCATGCATCCAACTCGTAAGCTCTGCTGGCCACTAGAAACCAGAAAGAACGTACCTACGAAGGAGTGTGGAACCAATTAATGGAAACATCATTGAGGGTCAACTGCTGGTAAAATGTACATGGATGAGTAGTAGGTGCTACAGACTGCATATTTGTGTCACCCCCACTCCCCAGTTCATGTCTTATAACGTAATCCCCAATGTGAAGGTATCTGGAGGTGGGGCCTTTGGGAGGTGATTATGTCATGAACCTTCATTCATGAGATTAGTGCTGTTATATGTAATAAAGGCCCCAGAGACCCCCTCATCTCTTCTGCCATCTATGAACCAGGAAGTGGGCCCTCACAGACACCAAATCTGCTGGTACCTTGAATTTGGACTTCCTAGATTAGAACTGTGAAAAATAAGGTACCATCCAGTTTATGGTATTTTGTTATAGCAGCCTGAACAGACTGAGACAGTAGGAAACAGTTGCTTTCTTTCTATAACCACTTGGAGGAATGGTTATGATCAACACTGGTTTGCATAGTTTGGCACTTCATTTTTAACAACATTTCAGTGTTAATATTTGCACATTCACAAACTCGCATTTGGGGAGAGGCCATCGGACTCATTGGAATTGAAATAAAGTCTCATTAGCATAACAGTTTCACCACCAACCTGTCCTCCAAGCCCCCAGACTCCAATGAGCCTACACTCAACATATATGAGAGCTTGCTTTTTACTCTGGTGCCCACTTCCTCACTCAGCTCCTCGGTCTTGGTGTGGGAGGCCTTTGGGAGACCTACAGGGCCTGTGGAAGCCACACCCCTTGAGGCTGTATCCCCATGATGTCAACACAACCTAATGAAAAATCAGGCAACCACCAGATGCCTTGCCTAGGGAACCTTTGGGAACAGCTGGATTTGGGGCACGGGATCTACCAATAGGCTGGATGTTGCACTGGATTTCTCATGGTGTATCCTACTCTGCTGGGATTGGGAGACAAAGCCAGGGGCTGATTGCATGCCCCTTGGGATGTCCATTTTGTAGGTCAGGTTTTAACAGCATCAAGAGAGGGTCTGGACAGTCTTAAGACTGGGAAAACAAAGGGCCAGATTGCCTGAGTTGCTTCATGTATTAATGTTCGGAGGCTTTGGGAACTAGAAGTTTGCTTCTCTGTGAGATTTTATCCCTAAAACTGGTTGGTCCTGAACACACTTTTGTGTGCCACAGTGACCAACTCCTTTAGAATGGGTCCAGGTAAAAGAGAACCAAAGGCTAAGACCAGAAACCAGATGCCATAACTGAGCAGGCATTAGCCCTGGAGAAGGGGGCATGCATATCTGGGTATGGTTTTATCCTGTTTTATTTTATTTCCATAGGTTTTTGGAGAATAGGTGGTATTTGGTTATGTAAGTTCTTCAGTGGTGATTTGTGAGATTTTGGTGCATCTGTCACCCCAGCAGTATACACTGAAACCAATTTGTAGCCTTTTATCCCTCACCTGCTTCCTACCCTTTCCTCATGAGTCCCCAAAGTCTATTGTATCATCCTTATGGCTTTGCATTCTCATAGCTTAGTGCCCACTTATGAGTGAGAATATACAATGTTTGGTTTTTCATTCCTGAGTTACTTCACTTAGAATAATAGTCTCCAATCCCATCTTGGTTGCTGCAAATGCCATTAATTCATTGCTTTTTATGGCTGAGTAGTATTCCATTGTACATATATACCACAATTTCTTTATCCACTCATTGATTGATGGGCATTTGTTCTAGTTCAATATTTTTGTAATTATGAATTGTGCTGCTATAAACATGTGTGTACAAGTATCTTTTTTGTATAATGACTTCTTTTCCTCTGGGTGGATACCCAGTAGTGGATCAAATGGTAGTTCTACTATTAGGTCTTTAAAGAATCTCCAGACTGTTTTCCATAGTGGTTGTACTAGTTTACATTCCTACCAGCAGTGTAAAAGTATTCCCTTGTCACCACATCCATGCCAACATCTATTTTATTTATTTTTTGACAATGGTCATTCTTGAGGGAGTAAGGTGATATCACAGTGATTTTGATTTGCATTTCTGTGATCATTAGTTATGTTGAGCATTTTTTCATATGTTTCATGGCCATTTGTATATCTTCTTTTGAGAATTGTCTATTCATGTTCTTAGCCCACTTTTTGATGGGATTGTTGTTTATTTCTTGCTAATTTGTTAGAGTTCCTTGTAGATTCTGGATATTAGTCGTTGTTGGATGTATAGGTTGTGAAGATTTTCCCCCACTCTATGGGCTGTTGTCTGTTTACTCTGCTGACTGTTCCTTTTGCTGTGCAAAAGCTCTTTAGTTTAATTAAGTCCCAACTATTTATCTTTGTTTTTGTTGCACTTACTTTTGGGTTCTTGGTCATGAAACCGTTGCATAAGCCAATGTCTA
Source organism: Rhinopithecus bieti (assembly GCF_001698545.2). Taxonomy (NCBI): domain Eukaryota; kingdom Metazoa; phylum Chordata; class Mammalia; order Primates; family Cercopithecidae; genus Rhinopithecus; species Rhinopithecus bieti. The sequence continues at coordinate 1,431,982 of NW_016814096.1, forward strand.
GAAGGGTTTTCCAATGTTATCTTCTAGAATTTTATAGCTTTAGGTCTTAGATTTAAGTCCTTGATCCATCTGGAGTTGATTTTTGTGCAAGGTGAGAGATGAGGATCCAGTTTCATTCTCCTACATGTGGCTTGCCAATTATCCCAGCACCATTTGTTGAATAGGGTGTCCCTTTCCCACTTTTTTTTTTGTTTGCTTTGTTGAAGATCAGTTGGCTGTAACTATTTGGATTTATTTCTTGGTTCTCTATTCTGTTCCACTGGTCTATGTGCCTATTTTTATACCAGTACCATGCTGTTTTGGTGACTGTGGCTTTATAATATAGTTTGAAATCAGGTAATGTGATGCCTCCAGATTTGTTCTTTTTCTTGCTTTGGCTAGGTAGGCTCTTTTCGGTTCCATGTGAATTTTAGGACTGTTTTTTCTAGTTCTGTGAAGAATGATGGTGGTATTTTGATGGGAATTGCATTGAATTTGTAGATTACTTTTGACTATATAATTATTTTCACAATATTAATTCTACCCATCCATGAGCATGACATGTGTTTCCATTTGTTTGTGTCTATGATTTCTTTCAGCAGTGTTTTGTATTTGTCCTTGTAGAGGTCTTTCACCTCCTTGGTTAGATATATTCCTAAATACTGTACTGTACTGTATTGTATTATATTGTATTGTATTGGTAAAGAAAGAAAAGGCTATTGTAAAAAATGTTGAGTTCTTGATTTGATTCTTAGCTTGATCACTGTTGGTGTATAGCAGAGCTACTGATTTGTGTACATTAACTTTGTATCCTGAAACTTTGCTGAATTCATTAATCAGTTCTAGGAGTTTTTTGAAGGAGTTTTTAGGGTTTTCTAGGTATACAGTCATACCATCAGTGAACAGCAACAGTTTGACTTCCTTTTTAGTGATTTGAATGCCCTTTTTCTCTTGCCTGATTGCTCTGGCTAGGACTTCCAGCACTACGTTGAATAGAAGTGGTGAGAGTGGGCATCCTTGTCTTGTTGGGAATGCTTTCTCAGAGGGAATGCTTTCAACTTTTCCTGATTCAGTATTATGTTGGCTGTGGGTTTGTGATAGATGGCTTTTATTACATTGAGGTATGTCCCTTGTATGTTGATTTGGCTGAGAGTTATAATCATAAAAGCAATGCTGGATTTTGTCAAATGCTTTTTCTGTGTCTATTGAGATGATCATGTGATTTTTGTTTTTAATTCGGTTAATGTGGTGTATCATATTTATTGACCTGCATATGTTAAACTATCCCTACATCCCTAGTATGAAACCCACTTGATGATGGTGTGTTATCTTTTTGATAATGCTGTTGGATTTGGTTAGCTAGTATTTTGGTGAGGATTCTTGCATCTACGTTCAACAGGAATATTGGTCTGTAATTTTCTTTTTTTGTTATGCCCTTTCCCAGTTTTGGTATTAGGGTGATACTAGCTTCATAGAATATTTAGGGAGGATTCCTCTTTCTCTATCTTATGGAATAGTGTCAATAGAAATGGTACCAATTCTTCTTTGAATGTCTGGTTTCACCTGTGAATCCTTCTGGTCCTGGACTTTTTCTGTTGGTATTTTTTTTTTATTACCATTTCTTTTTCACTATTTGTTATGGGTTTCTTCAGGGTTTCTAATTCTTCCTGATTTAAGCTAAGAGAGTTGTATCTTTCCAGGAATTTATGTATCTCCTCTAGGTTTTATAGTTTATGTGCATAAAGGTGTTCATAGTAGCCTTGAATGATCTTTTGTATTTCTGTGGTGTTGGTTGTAATATCTCCCATTTTGTTTCTAATTGAGCTTCTTTGGATCTTCTCTCTTCTTGGTTAATCTTGCTAATGGTCTATCAATTTTATTTATCTTTTCAAAGAACCAGCGTTTCATTTCATTTATCTTTTGTATTGTTTTTCTTTTTTCAATTTCATTTAGTTCTGCTCTAATCTTTGTTATTTCTTTTCCTCTGCTGAGTTTGGGTTTGGATTGTTCTTGTTTCTCCAGTTCTGTGAGGTGTGACCTTAGATAGACTATTTGTGCTCTTTCAGACTTTTTGATGTAGGCATTTAATGCTATGAAGTTTCGATAGGTTGTGTCACTATTATCTTTCAGTTCAAAGAACTTTTTCATTTCCATCTTGATTTCACTGTTGACCCAACGATCATTCAAGAGCAGGTTCTTTAATTTCCATGTATGTATGGTTTTGAGGATTCCATTTGGAGTTGATTTCCCATTTTATTCCACTGTGGTCTGAGAGAGTACTTGATATAATTTCAGTTTTCTTAAATTTATTGAGATTTGTTTTGTGACCTATCATATGGTCTATCTTGGAGAACATTCCATGCCCTGATGAACAGAATGTGTATTCTGCAGTTGTTGGGTAGAATGTTCTTAAATATTTGTTAAGTCCATTTGTTCTAGGGTATAGTTTAAATCCATTGTTTCTTTGTTGACATTCTGTCTTAAAGACCTGTCTAGTGCTGTCAGTGGAATATTGAAGTCCCCCAGTATTAATTGTGTTGCTGTCTATCTCATTTCTTAGGTCCAGCAGTAATTGTTTTATAAATTTGGGAGCTCTAGTGTTAGGTGCATATATATTTAGGATTGTGGTATTTTCCTGTTGGACAAAGCCTTTTATCATTATATAATACCCTGGTTTGTCTTTTTAAACTGCTGTTGCTTTAAAGTTTGTTTTGTCTGATATAAGAATAGCTACTCCTGCTCGCTTTTGGTGTCCATTTGTATGGAATGTCTTTTTCCACCTCTACCTTAGGTTTATGTGAGTCCTTATGTGTTAGGTGAGTCTCTTGAAGGCTGCAGATACTTGGTTCGTGAATTCTTGTCCATTCTGCAATTTTGTGTCTTCTAAGTGGAGCATTTGGGCCATTTGCCTTCAACATTAGTATTGAAATGTGAGGCACTATTCCATTCATCGTGCTATTTGTTGCCTGTATACCTTGGGTTTAAAAAAAAAAAAAAAATTTATAGGTCCTGTGAGATTTATGCTTTAAAGAGGTTCTGTTTTGATGTGTTTCCAGGATTTGTTTCAATATTTAGAGCTCCTTTTAGCAGTTCTTATAGTGCTGGTATGGTAGTGGCAAGTTCTCTTAGCATTTGTTTGTCTGAAAAAGACTATCTTTCCTTCATTTATGAAGCTTAGTTTCACTGGTTACAAAATTCTTGGCTGTTTAAGGAGGCAGAAAAAGGGCCCCAATCCCTTCTAGCTTACAGGGTTTCTGCTGAAAAATCTGCTGTTAATCTGACAGGTTTTCCTTTATAGGTTACCTGGTGCTTTTGCCTCACAGCTCTTAAGATTCTTTCCTTCATCTTGACTTTAGATAACCTGATGACAATGTGCCTAGGTGATGATCTTTTAGCAGTAAATTTCCCAGGTGTTCTTTGAGCTGCTTGTATTTAGATGTCTAGGTCTCTAGCAAGGCTGGGGAAGTTTTCCTCGATTATTCCCCCAAATATGTTTTCCAAACTTTTAGATTTCTCTTCTTCCTTAGGAATGCCAATTATTCTTAGGTTTGGTCATTTAACATAATCCCAAACTTCTTGGAGGCTTTGTTCATGTTTTAATTATTTTTTCTTTGTCTTTGTTGGATTGGGTTAAATCATAAACCTTGTCTTTGAGTCTGAAGTTCTTTCTTCTGCTTGTTCAATTCTATTGCTGAGATTTTCCAGTACATTTTGCATTTCTCTAAGTGTGTCCTTTATTTCCTGAAGTTGTGGTTTTTTTTTTTTTTTCTAATGCTTTCTACTTCACTGAAGATTTCTTCCCTCATATCTTGTATCTTTTTTTGATTTCCTTAAATTGGACTTCACCTTTCTCTGGTGGCTCCTTGATTAATGTAATAATTAACCTTCTAAATTCTTTTTTAGGTAAACCAGGGATTTCTTCTTGATTTGGATCCATTGCTGGTGAGCTAGTGTGACTTTTTGGGGGTGTTAAAGAACCTTGTTTTGTCATGTTACCAGTATTTTTTTCCTGGTTCCTTCTCATTTGGGTAGGCTATGTCAGAGGGAAGATCTGGGGCTCAAGGCTGCCGTGCAGATCCTTTTGTCCCATGGGGTGTTCCCTTGATGTGGTGCTCTCCCCTTCTTCCTAGAGATGTGGCTTCCTGAGAGCTGAACTGTAGTGATTATTATTTCTCTTCAGGATCTAGCCACCCAGCAGGGCTACCAGACCCCTGGCTGGTACTGGGGGGTGTTTGCACAGACCTGTGATGTGAACCATCTTCAGGTCTCTCCACTGTGGATACCAGCACCTGTTCCAGTGGAGGTGGCAGGGTGGTGAAATGGACTCTGTGAGGGTTCTTAGCTTTGGTAGTTTAATGTACTAGTTTTGTGCTGGTTGGCCTCCTCCCAGAAAGTGGCATTTTCAAGAGAGCATCAGCTGGGGTTGTACAGGGAGGATCAAGCAGTGAGCAGGGCCTTAGAACTCCTAAGAGAATATGCCCTTTCTCTTCAGCTACCAGGGTGAGTAGGGAAGGACCATCAGGTGAGGGCAGGGCTAGGCATGTCTGAGCTCAGACTCGCTGTAGGTGGGGCTTGCTGCCACTGCTGTGGGAGATGGAGGTGTGGTTCGCATGTCAATGGAGTTATGCTCCCAGGAGGATTATGGCTCCCTCTGCTGTGTCAGGCAGGTTGTCAGGGAAATGGGGGAAAGCCAGCAGTTACAGGTCTCACCCAGCTCCCACGTAACCCAAAAGGCCAGTCTCACTCCCACTGTGCCCTCCCCCAACAGCACCGAGTTTGTTTCTAGGCAGTGGATGAGCAGGGCTGAGAACTTGCTCCAGGGTAGCAGCCTCCCAGCTGAGAAAACAAGACTGGCTTTCATGCCTCCTCACCTGTGGAGTCTACACACCAGATTCACACCCTCTTCCGAGTTTCGGCCAGGAGACCTCATGTTTGGTTGGAATTGTTACAGAGTTCAGCTGGAGGTTTCCTTCTCTCTGTGGTCTTTTCCCAGTTCCTCCGGCAGCCCTCCCCAATGACCCATGTGAGACAAGTCAGAAATGGCTTCCTTAGGGACCCAGAGAGCCCACAGGGCTTTTCCTGCTGCTTCCTCTACCCCTGTATTTCTGCTCAGCTCTCTAAATTAACTCAGCTCCAGGTAAGGTTAAATCCTTCTCCTGTGATCTAGACCTTCAGGTTCCCCAATGAGGATGTGGGTTCAGGGGCAGATGATTCCTGTCAGGCCTCTGAGCCCAAGCCAAGCCATCACATCCCCTGTGACTTGCACGTATATACGCCCAGATGGCCTGAAGTAACTGAAGAATCACAAAAGAAGTGCAGATGCCCTGCCTCGCCTTAACTGATGACATTCCACCACAAAAGAAGTGAAAATGGCCGGTCCTTGCCTTAAGCGATGACGTTATCTTGTGAAGTTCCTTTTCCTGGCTCATCCTGGCTCAAAAGCTCCCCACCTGAGCACCTTGTAACCCCACTCCT
>NW_016814096.1:1442076-1463132 GCF_001698545.2 Rhinopithecus bieti
GAACTGAACAATGAGATCACTTGGACTCGGGAAGGGGAACATCACACACCGGGGCCTATCATGGGGAGGGGGGAGGGGGGAGGGATTGCATTGGGAGTTATACCTGATATAAATGACGAATTGATGGGTGCTGACGAGTTGATGGGTGCAGCACACCAACATAGCACAAGTATACATATGTAACAAACCTGCACGTTATGCACATGTACCCTAGAACTTAAAGTATAATTTAAAAAAAAAAAAAAAAAAAAGGATTAAAGCCTGTTACCACTCACCTGCTACAGCATGGCCTTTTAAAACCTATAAACTCTCCTTACAATTCCCCCATTTTACCTGTCCTAAAACTAGACAAGGCTTACAGGTTAGTTCAAGATCTGCACCTTATCAACCAAATTGTTTTCCCTGTCCACCCCGTGGTGCCAAACCCATATACTCTGCTATCCTCAATACCTCCCTCCCCAACCCATTATTCTGTTCTGGATCTCAAATATACTTTCTTTACTATTTCTTTACACCCTTCATCCCAGCCTCTTCGCTTTCACTTGGACTGACCCTGACACCCATCAGGCTCAGCAAATTACCTAGACTGTACTGCCACAAGGCTTCACAGACAGCCCCCATTACTTCAGTCAAGCCCAAATTTCTTCCTCATCTGTTACCTATCTCGGCATAATTCTCATAAATACACACTCTCCCTGCTGATCGTGTCCGGCTAACCTCCCAAACCCCAATCCCTTCTACAAAACAACAACTCCTTTCCTTCGTAGGCATGGTTAGTATGGACGGAATTCTTACACAAGAGCTGGGACCGCACTAGCCGGGTCCTGTAGCCTTTCTGTCCAAACAACTTGACGTTACTGTTTTAGCCTAGCCCTCATGTCTGTGCACAGCAGCTACCACTGCTTTAATACAGTTAGAGGCCCTAAAAATCATAAACTATGCTCAACTCTCTACAGTTCTCATAACTTCCAAAATCTATTTTCTTCCCCCAACCATCACTCAGGACAATGCTCATGCTGATAAGTTAGCTAAAAAAGCAACTAGTGTTCCAACTTCTGTCCCTCACGGCAGTTTTCCTCCTCCACATCGGCCACTCCTACCTACTCCCCTGCTGAAACTTCCACCTATCAATCTCTTCCCACGCAAGGCAAATAGTTCTTAGACCAAGGAAAATATCTCCTTCCAGCCTCACAGGCCCATTCTATTCTGTCGTCATTTCATAACCTCTTCCATGTACGTGACAAGCTGCTAGTCCACCTCTTAGAACCTCTCATTTCCTTTCCATCATGGAAATCTGTCCTCAAGGAGATCACTTCTCAGTGTTCCATCTGCTATTCTACTACCCCTCAGGGATTGTTCAGGCCCCCTCCCTTCCATACATATCGAGCTGGAGGTTTTGCCCCCACCCAGGACGGGCAAATTGACTTTACTCACATGCCTCCAGTCAGGAAACTAAAATACCTCTTAGTCTAGGTAGACACTTTCAATGGATACGTAGAGGCCTTTCCCACAGGGTCTGAGAAGGCCACCGCGGTCATTTCTTCCCTTCTGTCAGACACAATTCCTCGGTTTGGCCTTCCCACCTCTATACACTCTGATATCAGACCAGGCTTTAATAGTCAAATGACCCAAGCAGTTTCTCAGGCTCTTAGTATTTGGTGAAACCTTTATATCCTTTACCGTCCTCAATCTTCAGGAAAGGTAGAATGGACTAATGGTCTTTTAAAAACACACCTCGCCAAGCTCAGTCACCAACTTAAAAAGGACTAGACAATACTTTTACCACTTTCCTTTCTCAGAATTCAGGCCTGTCCTCGGAATGCGACAGGTTCCAGCCCATGTGAGCTCCTGTGTGGACACTCCTTTTTATTAGGTCCCAGTCTCATTCCAGACACCAGACCAACTTGGACTGCACCCCAAAAACTTTCATCCCTACTGCCTTCTGTCTAGTCATACTCCTATTCACCGTCCTCAGCTACTCATAAATGCCCTGCTCGTGTTTACACTGCCGGTTTACACTGTTTCTCCAAGCCATCACAGCTGACATCTCCTAGTGCTATCCCAAACCGCCACTCTAAATTCCCTCTTAAAGTAAATAATCTTTGCTGGCGAGGCTATGCTGAGCCTCCGTAAGCTCTCTCTAATTAGATGTCCTAGGTTCTCCCAATTCTTAGTCCTTCAGTACCTGTTTTTTCTCCTTCTCTTACCTTGTGTCTTCCGTTTAGTTTTCTAATTTGTACAAAACCGCATCCAGGCCATCACCAATCATTCAATATGACAAATGTTTCTTCTAACGACCCCACAATATCACCCCTTACCACAGAATCTTCCTTCAGCTTAATCTCTCCCGCTCTAGGTTCCCACGCCGCCCCTAATCCCACTTGAAGCAGCCCTGAGAAACATCGCCCATTCTCTCTCCATACCACCCCCCAAAACTTTTTGCCTCCCCAACACTTAAACACTATTTTGTTTTATTTTTCTTATTAATATAAGAAGGCAGGAATGTCAGGCCTCTGAGCTCAAGCCAAGCCATCACATCCCCTGTGACTTGCACGTACACGCCCAGATGGCCTGAAGTAACTGAAGAATCACAAAAGAAGTGCAGATGCCCTGCCCCGCCTTAACTGATGACATTCCACCACAAAAGAAGTGAAAATGGCCGGTCCTTGCCTTAACTAATGACATTCCAACACAAAAGAAGTGAAAATGGCCGGTCCTTGCCTTAAGCGATGACATTACCTTGTGAAATTCCTTTTCCTGGCTCATCCTGGCTCAAAAAGCTCCCCCACTGAGCACCTTGTAACCCCCACTCCTGCCCGCCAGAGAACAACCCCCCTTTGATTGTAATTTTCCTTTACCTACCCAAATCCTATAAAACGGCCCCACCCTTATCTCCCTTCGCTGACTCTCTTTTCGGACTCAGCCCGCCTGCGCCTGCACCTGGGTGAAATAAACAGCCATGTTTCTCACACAAAGCCTGTTTGGTGGTCTCTTCACACGGACGCGCATGACAATTCCCCTTTCCCACGGTCATAGCTTGGGCACTCACAGTATTTGGGCTGTCTCCCAGGTCCTGCAGGAGCAATCCACTTCCTTCAGAGGGTCTATGGATTCGCTCAGCATTCCTGGTATATTCCTGCAGTAGTTCTGGAGCAAAAGTTAATGATGCGAATCTCCACATGCTGCTCCGTTTGTCCAAGCGGGAGCTTCCAGTTAGTCCTGCCTTCTATCTGCCATCTTCCTTCTAAAAAAAAAATAGCTGGTTTTATCCTGTTAATCATTAATCTTTCATTTAACTGGAACTATCTAGGAAGCACTGATTGAACCTTCCCCATAGCCATCCCTTCAGTCCTTCATAGGTTGAGATGTTTCCTGAGCACCAGCTGTGTTTCCAACACCGTGCCAGGAGACAGGGACTCAGTGTATGGGACACAGCCCCTGCCCCTCACAAAGCTCACCGTCAAGGAAGATCGATCTTTGAGACACAAAGCCCAGCCTATTAAGGGCTCACCATTCATTCAGTGCCATTTCTTCCTCATAAAAGCCAAATGAAAACTGACACCCACTTCTTTCTGGAAGCGTTTAAGTCTAGAAAAGGACAGGCTCTACTGGTGCATCTTCCAATTACGCGACACAGTTTTCCTTCCCAATTATCTTTAACCAATTATTAAGATGTCCACAGTATCCCCAGGGGGAAGACAGAAAACTGCCAATGTGAAGAAGCAACAAGCATCACAAACCCAAATTTCAGAGCTGTCACCACCAAATGAAATCAGGAGCCCAAGTGTAAGGAAGAAATAACCAATTTGCGAACTCTACGTGCAATCCAAATGAAAATTCAGGAACCATGTACTTTATGAATGAAACCACAGTACACTGAACACTCTCATTTTGAATTGCTTGTATCAATAAAGTACCATTCAGAATGTACGAGATTATTAATGTATGGGTTTTGGTTTTTATCCATCCTCTCAAATACAGTGCTCTATGGAGCAAATCTAAATAGGCAAACCAAGCAGAGCTTTGCAGTGATACCATTCTTTGCTGCCTTAGTCTGTGTAGCTTCGCTGACATTGTGTTGGGTTTTTCTTGCCACATTTGCATATGAAATAAAGCACATTGTCTCACTGGTAATTCACCTTCCAAGGTGTAAGCAGATATTTGTGTGTTCATAGTTTGTCTTTTCCCTTAATGGAGAAAGAAGTTTCTCCATTCCTCATAAGGAAAAGATTTTAACAAGTGTTTACGATATTCTCAGAATATTAGACATCGCCACGTGACGAAGTGATGTATCTTGCTGTTTTTGAAGTGATAGAATCTCAGACTGTGAGTTGAAAGGGAATTTAGTGAAGATTCTGTCCTTCACACTCCAGTCATCACAGGATAAACCTCATGACCTCTGTACACAATGTTACTCCCCTAGGCAGAGATTAAACAGAACTAGAGCTTCAGAAAATCTGATAGTCAAAATGAAAGGAAGTAAAGCAGAGAGAGGAGAAGATCAGGGAAAGAGAGAGAGCTTTTGAATACAATTTATAGAGAAAAAGAAAAGGCACTATAGTTACCCTGGGATGGGGGCTGGGGAGTTACAAATTTATTGTACTTTTGTAATGCTTTATAGTTTAGGATTGTTTTCATTTCTAATTACATGTAGGATAACAGGGCACTACAATCTTTTCAGTTTGGGGCCTGATAAGGTTTTACTGTAGCTCTCAATCTGTCATGACCACTGTTATTACACTTTAAAGGGATCCCAATCTCAGGATTTGGCATCATCCAGACCTAGGTTGGAACCTTGCCTTTACCACATTCTAGCTGTGTTACTTTGGGCAACGCGTGTCCCCTCTCTGAGCCTTATCTGTGAAATGTGCAGTCAGTGAAGTGACAGTAGAAGGGGAAGGAGAGAGCGCACCATTCACAACTGCATGGCACTCAACAAATATGATGAATTATTGTTATTTATGGAGCCTCTGTTTGAATACTTGTAGCAGGGAGAACTCACTTTCTCACCAGAGCCGATGCATCACCCACTGGTCACCCAGAAGGAGTGACTCCTGTACTCAGCCTCATCCGACTCACCTGCTGTGGACAACCTCCCCTTTCTTTCTTTCTTTTTTTTTTTTTTTGAGACAGAGTCTTACTCTGTCGCCCAGGCTGGAGTGCAGTGGCGCGATCTCAGCTCACTGTAAGCTCCGCCTCCCGGGTTCACGCCATTCTCCTGCCTCAGCCTCCAGAGTAGCTGGGACTACAGGCACCCGCCACCACGCCCGGCTAATTTTGTGTATTTTTTTAGTAGAGACGGGGTTTCACCATGTTAGCCAGGATGGTCTCAATCTCCTGACCTTGTGATCCACCTGCCTTGGCCTCCCAAACTGCTGGGATTACAGGCGTGAGCCACCGCGCCCAGCCAACCTCCCTTTTCAACAGCCTCCAGCACAGACTGAGCTCAGGACACCTAAGGAGAGATGACTGGTGCTGTGAAAGGAAGAGCGCTTTATCACCTGGTCATGATGAGACAAATCGGAACCAGCTGGAGCTGTCCTGCAGCTTCCTCATGCTCTTTTGGTTACAGCCTCATCACACCTGGGAATCATTCTGAGCAACCAGCTCACCCTGGTTATAATACCCTGGTCCCAGCGACCCTGTAAAAGATCTGGACTTGGTGCATTTAAAGATCTAGCAGCAAGAACAGTCAGCTCTGTAAGAGTGGCATGGTACTCTGGCTGGGCACGGTGGCTCACACCTGTAATTCCAACACTTTGGGAGGCCAAGGCAGGAGGATCACTTGAGGCCAGTAGTTCAAGACCAACCTGGGCAGCATAGTGAGATCCTGTCTCTACAAGAAAAAAATTAAAACAGCCAGGCATGGTGGTGTGTGCCTGTAGTCCTGGCTACTCAGAAGGGAGGATCACTAGAGCCCAGGAGTTTGAGGCTACCGTGAGCTATGATAGCATCACTGCACTCTAGTCTGGGTCATGGAACAAGACTGTATCAAAAAAAAAAAAAAAAAAAAGACATGGAACTCACTCCTAGAATCATATGGTAAGCTCATGGAAAATCAGATTCTATTTGGGGAAAATCCCTAAGTCTCCTCCTGTACCAGCTCAGGGACAGTGTTGTTAAAGTGATTTCATCACATTTGCCTGTGATGAAATCAGGAGAGAACTTGCCCATCCCCACTCTGGAGTCCATACCCTTGGCAATTATGACGTTTGCCCACACAGACATTCTCCATATCAGCTGGCTGCGGTGGGCTAAAGGACAACAGGGAAAATATAATAGTTTGAAGGCAGTCGCTGAAGAAAAGAGCCAAGGGTTTAAGACCTCAGGCTTTGGAGTGGCTCAGCCACATCCTAGCTAGATGCCTCTCAACGCCTCTATAAAATGGGGGCTGGGGCCATTTTCCTCATGGGTTGGGATGTAGATATTGAGGAGATGCTATATGTAGGGTACTGAGCCCAGGGCCTGGCACTTGGCGATTCCTCAGTAGCTGGCAATTGCTAGCTGGCAGGGCTTGGGAGAAGCTCCAAGGGTGTCTCTAACACCCATACTGGACTCTTCTATGCTCAGACACCACCACACCTCTTCCAGTGCTGTAACTGGCCCATTAGAATGGTTGCATTAAACAGACTATAAAATGACATCAGTCCCTGAAATGCACCTACAATAAACTACTATGGGCTAGATGTGGGAGGATGCAGTGGACAATTCAGATTTGCACATCAGTCTTGTTCCTGTGTAGCAGGTCAAATGACCTCTGCAAAGAGCCTGCTCATATACACGCATGCATACACCCAAACACACACACACTCACACATCACACATTGGACAAGTGGGCCTATTCTGATTGTCCAGTGACTCTTCCTAAGTCACCTCCAAGAGAGAGAATGAGGGACCTGGATTCCTGGAGGACTGCACAGAGGAAGGAGCTGCCGCCTGGAGCCTTGCAGGGAGGGAACAGGCTCAGCCATTGACCACTGTGTCACCTTCAGCAGTGACTTGACTTCTCTGAGCCTATTTCTTCATTTATAAAGATGTGCCATTTTGCCTGCCCCCACAACAGTTAACTCTGGAAACTAAGCCTGCATGAAACCCCAAATGTTCCCTCTTCCCAGACTCAACACAATCTAATCAATTAAGAGGGGAATCTGTAGATATATTCTTCTATTCAGATCTGAGCTGTCCAGTATGGTAGTTACTAATAGCCATGTGCCTATTTGAACTTAAATAACTAAAGTGAAATAAAGTTTAAAATTCATTTTCCCAGTTGTACTAGCCACATATTAAGACTCAATAGCTACGTGTCTGATGGTCAGCATAGTAAATAGCACTGATAGAGAACATTTCTGCCATTTCAGAAAGTTCTGTTGGACAGTGCTTATTAAGATCATCCAAACATTAATGGCTAGTAATAATGACAGACAATAAAAAGATAAACAGTAGTCTATATAAATAGATATATGTCTGAATAATAGGAACTAGGTAGACAAGAAACAGAAGGGTACACAAAAACTAGAAATACACTGTAGATAATTCTGTGGACTGAATTGTTTCCCCTGCTAAATTCATATATTGAAGCCCTAACTCCCAAAGTGGTGGGATTTGGAGACAGAAACCTCAGAGAGAGAATTATGCTTAAATAAGGTCATGAGGGTGGGACCTCACCCTTCATCATGGGATTAGTGCCCTTATAAGAAGAAGACGACACACCAGAGCTCTCTCTTTGCCATATGAGGACTCATGAAGAAGGTAGCCATCTCCAAGGCAGCAAGAGTCCTCACCAGGAACCAAATCAGTCAGCAGGTTAATCTTAGACTTCCCAGCTTCCAGAACAGTGAGAAATGAATGTCTGTTTTTTAAGCCACCCAGTCTGTGGCATTCTGTTGTAGCAGCCCGAGCAGAACAATACACATAATAAGGGTAAATTAGTTGAGTCCAGCTTCTCTTGTTCATGTGAACTGAACTTTTCATCTTGAAACCAGTTCTACAAAGAGCAGATTTTCCCTGGGTGAGTAAGATGTGGCTCTCGGCAGACAGCCACCTGCAGGCCTCTGGGAAAGGCCAGGTGCTGTGCCTGTTTGTTTTTGCAATGAGAACCTTCAATGGTTGCAGTGTCTCCTCCTCCCAAAAGGTTTCTAAATTGGATTTTCCCCTAGGTTATAATGAACAGGCTAATAAATGTCAACCCTGGATGTGAGAGGACTAGAAAGGGGAGACCATTTCATCCCATGTCTAAATCCATGCTGCCACCTGGTGGATCCCACTATAAGAGAAATGTGGGGATTTTGTGTTAATGACCAGAAACCTTGCTAATTGCCCAGTGAACCCAAAGAGGCAAAGATGATGGTGAGCATTAGCTGTTTGTCACATCATGAGCTGAGCAGTTTACATACATATCTCAGGTAACTGGCAACAACCCCAGGCTGGGGGAATTATTGTGCACCTTTTCCAGATGAGAAAAAGGGCTTAGAGAGTTAAAAATCTACTTTATTGAAAGAACAATTGGATGAATAAATGAGTAAACAAAGGAGTAAATGAATGCAGGCTTAGTTTATGTCCATTATTTTCAGAGTTACACAATGTTTGTGCTGGATTCAGGTAAACTCTGAAATGACAGTGATAATCCTGGCTGAGTTTGTGAATGAGTAGATGGTATAATTAACATCTATTGAGTACTGGCTTTGGACTATGCATTGTTCTGAGTACTTCATACATATTAACTTACTTCAACCTTATAGCAACCTATGAAGTGGGGGTACTATATAATCTCATAAATGATGAAACAAAGACACAAAGGTTAAGCAGTTTGTCCAAAGTCACACAGCTGGTGTGTGCTGGGATTTCAACCCAGGCAGTCTGACCCCAGATGCAGCAGTTATCTTAATCACTACCTTATATACCACTTCTCAGATAAGAAGGGCTGTCTTAGGCCTGTCTCTGAATCTTGGTAAAGAACCCAAGGTACATCTTGACCCCACCTCCCCCAGCCTGTCATAGAGGCACTTGGCCCAGATGAGTCCCAGGATATTGCATCTAGATCATCCTTTCTTATCATTTTATGCAGTTGACGTTTCCACGTCAATGGTAAGTCAAACCATAAGACTGGGGCTGCATTTCCCCCTCCATCCACAGGCAGCAATGTGCTCCTTAAGCACATGGAGTGTCCACTTGTGCAAAACCCTGTGCTCAGGATGATGATGACAACACAGGCCCTGCTGTCAAGAAGATCACAGTCAAGCTAGGGAGACATACTGATGGGCTATCATAATCCAGGTAGTAAGTCCCAGGAAAGAGGATGCCCAGAGTACAAAGGGAGCTCAGAGAAGGGACACATAACCCAGACTGGGGCTTGGAATCAGGGAAAGCTTCCTGGAGGAAGTGACATCCATGCTGTTGGGAGAGGAGCATTTCCCTTCTGCTGGCACTCCTGGCCTCTTTCTGCCTCTTTACCTGCCCAATGCCCAGCAATTGATGGGGACTTGTGATTCATAATTTGGGGAATAAACTGGGCATATTTAGCCACACCCTACCATTCCTCCTGGCTTACTTAAGTAAACAGAGTGACTGGCAATGGGCATCTTTGATTATGAGCAATAGAAACTAAACTAAGGTAAACTAAGACAGGAGTCATCCGAACATTTAGAAGGAAGGGAATGAGGTGTGCCACTGGACAACTCAGCTCCAACTACCATTTCTTGGAAAGAAAATATGAGAGGTGGACAGCAGCCTGCTCACGATCATGTGTACTTGGAGCCTGATGCCACTCTTGTGAGTTCCCTAGGAGCTAAGTTGGAAGGAAGCAGACTGCAAAAAGCAGGAGGATGCAGTGAAAAAGAGATGGGAGGGGAGCTGCCTGGGCTCCTGGTGGCTTCCAGGCCTTAGTACCAATTGCACGAGGCCCATGATGGGGCCATGTATCTTTGGCAGCCAGAGTCCTTCTTTTGGGAAGCAGCTGCTCCACAGTTCCAAGTGGTTCTGGTGGGGATGCAACCACAGGACCCTGGCCACCTCCTCCCCAACAGGGACAGAGATGGAAATGTAGCCCGAGCTGAGCCAATCACATCTTCTCTCTAAGAGCTGGTAGTTGGAGCTGAGTTGTCCAGTGGCAGCACCTCATTCCTTTGCTTTCCTTATTGGGATGATGCCTTTTAAAAATTCCCTTAGTTTAGGCTTCTATTGCTTGTAATCCAAGAAGCCCATTGCCAGTCACTCTCTTTACTCAAATAAGTCAGTTTGAGTGGCCTGCTGTTTCCCCTCAAAACCAAAGAGCACCTGGAATAGGTGATATTTCAGCTTTGCATCATAGATTTTCTGGATTCCTATTGTCGACTGAAATAACAGCTGTTTCACCAGAAATAACTTGATAAATGTTTATTGGAAGCCAAATGTGAGGATCGACCCAGGAAGACGCACCAACAAAGTTGGGAGTGTCCTAGAGTCTGTTACAAGTTAGAAAGCTTTTATGGGAAGGTTTAGAAGAAGGAAGGAGGGCTCTTCATACAAAGAGTTGTCTTTTTGTTATTGGAAGGTATAATACAGAGATTACAGTCACTGGCTACAGATGACAACCTACAGGCTAAAATATCTATGGGCAAGACAGCAAAGTTTCATGATTCAGAAACAAATCAGCAAAACTTCATGATTCAGAAGCAAAACAGCATCCTTTTCCATGTCAGTAAGGCATACATTAACCACTATGTCAACGGTTTAAGGAAATGATAAGAATCTTTACTCAGAAACAGAATGTCCTCATGAATCATAAAATTTCTGCTAGGTGGGTAGCCTGACAAATGCAAGTTATCACTAATTAGTCACTTTCATGGCTGCTGCTGCACAAAAACCTTCTCGGATGTGCTCATGCTCTGGTGTGGACAGAATGACAGGTTTGGGTGGTAACCATCCGCCCTTCCTTTTGCGGACTGCCTACAGAGAGGCCATGCCCTTGGCATTGTCTGTTGGGTGTGGGCCATGTGATACTGCCTGGGAGGAATGTGGTTGGCCCTTTCTAGAAGACAGTCACCCTCTTCCCCAAACTGCTTCCCAGCTACATTCATCCCCTTTGTCACTGCTTATGAGGCTGAGCTCCAGGGCCTGCACATTGAATGCTTCTCCCTCCCTGTGGACCGGGCCTCCCTCCCACCACCACTTCCAACACTAGTGGCTCAGCAATGAGGGCTGTGTATTACACAAACAGGAAAATAATATTAAAATGACTCCCAGTTTGGGGCAGTTTCACATCTGTCATTTTGTTGTTGTTGTCCCCACTCCCAGCCCCCATCCTGTGAAAGCGGCATCTCCATTTGCCTGATGTGGAAAGAGGCTGAGAAAGGCTGGGTAACTTTCCCAAAATCGCAGATCTGGTTAATGTCAGAATCAGGGCACAGTTGAAAGCAAAAGGCCAATATTCCCTGAGGCACCAACAAGGTATTTACCTCCAGTGAGACCAAAAGCTGTAAAGCAGTAATTAAATGTCTCTTCCTTCTGTTCCCAACTGACTTCCACCGAACCCTGCCTGACCACTTTGGCACAGAGGGTGGGCACAGGTGACTTGGATAAGGTAGTAGGAGGTCTTCCCATCACCCTTGAAGCCTAATTTCTCTCAGGACTAATAGGCTTATGATGAAGGCATCATGATATAAAGAGCTGGTTACCTGTTGTATCAGGTTTCGTGTTTCATCTTGCCCAAAGAGTTACCACTGCAGGAGAAGGCCTTCAGCCTCCATCTACAGGCTTCTACCTCAGCTTTTCCTCTACCCTAGTTTATTGAAAGTAAAGACTGCTAATTGATCTGATTGGCCGAAGTCCAGGACAATTCCTTTGACCCCCACTTTCCCAGTGGATAGGTTTACTACATCTTAAAGGTCAGTAAATGGGGGCCAGGTGCAGGGGCTCACACCTGTAATCCCAGTGCTTTGGGAGGCCAAGGCAGGAGGATTGCTTTAGCCTAGGAGCGCAAAACCAGCCTGGCAACAAAATGAGACCCCTGCCTCTACAAAAGAATTTAAAAATTAGCCAAACATGGTGGCATACACCTGTAAGTCCTGGCTACTTGGGAGGCTGAGGTGGGAGAATCACTTGAGCCCAGGAGTTTGAGACTGCAGTGAGCTAAGATCACACCACTGCACTCCAGCCTGGGTGACAGAACGAGACTCTGTCTCTAAAAAGCATTAAAAAGAAAAAAATATCAAGTCAGCACATTGGGCTTTCCTTCTTCCCTGAAGGCCTGAAGTACGTAGTAAGGTCTGGAGGCCTTACTACATCTTAAAGGTCAGTAAATGGGGGCCAGGTGCAATGGCTCACACCTGTAATCCCAGCGCTTTGGGAGGCCAAGGCAGGAGAATTGCTTGAGCCCAGGAGTCATGCAATAGTCAGACCCAGGACGAGCCTGCCTCCATGGACGGGTGAATGAGGGTCTTCTCTTGTCTGTCTCTTTCCTGTCTGGCACTGAGTGGGCAAATCAAGCCAGAGGAAGCAGCAAGCTTCATTTAAACCATCATCCCAGCTTTGAATGCTCCAAAACAGCTTTCCTTCTAGCTCAGCTATAAATAAAGCAGTGCTTTCGTTTTTCAGTTAGCTGTTGGTATCTAGTAAATTCTTCTCAACCAACTCTTCTCAGTGGAGGTCCGAGGGAGCAAACCCTGATTTGTACATTTGCCAATTTTCTTGTTGTAAATACACTCACCGTGGCCAATTTCAGCAAACCCACATGACATCATTCAGAAGATATGCACATTCACACACCATTATGTAGTATTTCGACCACACAGACACAATAGGCATGAATGAGCTTAGGAGTACAGATGATAGAAAACTGTAGCAAAATAATTAGGAAGTGATGAATTATGAATATTTGTTACCTTCATTTTATATATGATTTAATTAAAAGTTGATATGATTTAATGTTTAATAATGGTTGTATTTATTAACCAGCTCATAACATTCCTGAAAATTTGGCAATTAGTTCTCGTGAGCCCATACAAACTGGCTCTGGCACACCACTGCATTTATCTATTATTCCTTGCATGTGGTGTTCTCTCAATCAAGCTCTCTATTGCTTTCCTCTGCCAAGTGCCCTTTTCTTTGAGGAACAGCTTCTTTTGTTTCATTTTGTTCTGAGGGGCTGTCAATTACATGACAATTACATCCCACCAACCGGTGGTAACAGGACCTGTGCCCAAAGTTAGGCCAAGCCATGGGGTGAGTGGGGAGGTGGCAGGGCTGAGTGTGGGCATTTCTGGGACCTCGGCTGTAATACTACCAACTATCAACCCCATTCTCTCTTGCCAAGTTGGGGGAAGCAACCTAGCCAGCACCAAAACCATCCCCTACCAGTATTTACATTATTGAAAGACTCTGACCTCACTGTCCTCCCCATCTGTCTCTTGCAGGGGCTCCCTCCCTGCAGGGGCTCCCCCTCTGCAGGGTCACTGTGGGCTACCTGTGGCCCTAGACAAGGCTCATACCTCGGAAGGACCCTTTCCACACAGCCCTCTCTGTTCTCAGGTTCTGGCAACCACTCCCTCCTCTCACACCTACCCGCCTAGTGTTAGCAACAGCTCTGCGGGTGATAATCCGCATTCACTGCCCACATCTTTGTAAACACTCTGTCTTAGTCCATTCAGACTGATATAACAAAATACCATAGAATGGGTGGCTTCTAAACAATAGGACTTTATTTCTCATAGTTTTGGATGCTGGGAAGTCCGAGATCAATATGCCAGCAGATTTGGTGGCTGGTAAGGACCAGCTTCCTAGTTCATAGAAGGTAGGAGTGGTTAATAAGCTTGCTGGGCCGCTTTTATAAAGGCACTAATCTCATTCCACCCTCCCCCCTCATAACCTAATCACCTCTCAAACGTCCCACCCCCTAATACTATTGCAAGGGGATTAGGTTTCAACATATGAATTTTGGAAGGATAGAAACATTCAGTTTATAGCATAATCCCTTTATTAAACGCTCTTCAAATTAGCCAATTTGGGTGTGCCACACATTTCCTGCAGGAACCTGGCGGACCTCCCTCTGTACTCCCCACGTTGCTCTGTTCATTATGTTCACAGGAGGCTTTGTCGGCCCAGCAGACTAGAACACAGGCTCTGGAGTCAGCCCTGAGTTCGAATTCTACCTCTCCTATTTGCTAGCTGCAATACCAGACTCACATTACTTTACCTCTTTGTGCCTCCATGTTGGTCACCTGTAAAATGAGGACAGCAGTCCCCACCTCGAAAGGTCATTATAAGGATGGAGTGACACAGTCCATGTAAAAAACCTAATACAATGTGTGATACCTACAAACTGCCGGTAAGTGTTGATGACTTTTATTACATTGCTTTTTTTTTTTTTTTTTTTTTTTTTTGTTACAGGTCTCACCCTGTCACCCAGGTTGGAGTGCAGTGGCACAATCTCGGCTCACTGCAAGCTTCGCCTCCCGGGTTCACGCCATTCTCCTGCCTCAGCCTCCTGAGTAGCTGGGACTACAGGTGCCCACCACCACGCCCGGCTAATTTTTTTGTATTTTTAGTAGAGACGGGGTTTCACTGTGTTAGCCAGGATGGTCTCGATCTCCTGACCTCGTGATCCACCCGCCTCGGCCTCCTAAAGTTCTAGGATTAACAGGCGTGAGCCACCGCACCTGGCCTATTACACTGCTTTTTAAAAATATACAATTATTAACTATATTCATCACGCTGCAGGTAGAGCTCCAGAACTTACTCATCCTAAGTGAAACTATTTTGATTATATTTCCCTTACTGTATTGTGAACTCTTCTTTGTTCTTTTCCAGATTTTTCTCTCTATAAGTGGAGACCCAGAAGCTAAACCTGGATTAAAAGGACTTGTACCACAGGAATGGCACATAGGCCTCCATACCCCCATGATGGTACTGGTTTCCATTGTGTCCACTTAAGGCCTCCAGTTCTCCACAAGAGCTCCCAAGTGCAGATGGGAGTCAGTACTTGAGATATGAACCTATATATCTTCTCTGGCTTGGGTCTGCAGGAAATGAGAAAGTTGTTGGTTGGTGGGAATAATGTCTAGTGGTGGCAGCCTGGTGCAGCCATCTCAGGAAGACTGGGTCTCAGCTGCCACAGGGGATTCAGGACAGGAGACCATACCTACTGCAGGTGCCCCCCCCCCCGCCCCCCGGCAGGTGTGTGTGTGAGCACTGAGGGGTCAGGGTCAAGCAAGTGTTGCGTCATCATCCCTAATTGTCTACCCTGCCACCCACCATTCCAAGCGCATCAAGAGGACACCTGAGGGCTGCAAGGGGCTGAGAGTTCCTGGAAGAAATGCCAGATGCTTCTTTTTTATGACTCACCTCGAGCTTCTCCTGTATCTGCGCCTCACTGTGGAAGGAGAGCTTGGGGTAGCCTTGACAGACCTGTTCTAAACCCGGCCCTGCCACATCCTAGCCATGTGCCTGTGGGTAAGCCATTTTCCCTCTTTGAGCCTCTGCTTCCTCGTTTGTAAAACATGCCAAGAACAGTATCTATTTCACCAGCTGGCAGTGAGAATTAAATTATTCAACTCCACTGACTCCCTTCGTGCCCAGCACACAGTTTGCATGTAGCAGGTGGGCACTTTTAAGGAGCATGGCCTGGGGAGGACTTATTGGGACTCTGGGGAAGAAACGAGGCCATGCCAGACATCTGTGTCTCCTTCTGAGCTCTGCACTTGGTTTTCCTGATGCCTGGTTTGTTCCCATTTATTCTTATTCAGATTCTCCACCTGCATCCCACCCCCTTCACTGCCCTCTGGCCTGGCCAGCCTGAAGTTTTCTGGGAGAACAAAGGAGCTTCTCTGGTAGCAACCAGCCTAGGGCTCAAATCTGGCTTCTTCCTGGGGAGAAGAGGCCTGGA
Source organism: Rhinopithecus bieti (assembly GCF_001698545.2). Taxonomy (NCBI): domain Eukaryota; kingdom Metazoa; phylum Chordata; class Mammalia; order Primates; family Cercopithecidae; genus Rhinopithecus; species Rhinopithecus bieti. The sequence continues at coordinate 1,457,933 of NW_016814096.1, forward strand.
ATATCTGCCTGGAGTAGGAGGGTTTCTATGTGTAGAGCAGAGGTTACCATGTCTGGGGGACTTTCCACCTTTATTTTACTTAGCCTGCAATAGTGTTTTGGAAACATTTGAATTCATTGCTGAGATTTAGAAACCAGCAGCTTTCACCTGGCCCTGTGCCCACACTCCTGCCCTGGCAACAAGCAGCTGGAGCTGGGTGTCCACTGCCCCTGTAGTGGGAGCACGAGCTCTGTGGCTTGCCAGTTTCCACCTGGCTTCCTGGGTGCAGTTCCAGGGTTTCCAGCCTGGCCTTGTAGGCATGTGCCTCTGTGTCCTCAAGATAGAGGTGGCTGGACAAACTGTTACGCATGTGTATGCAACTTCTAGGGTTCCCACCTCCCCATTTAACCATCTACCAGGATCTGCACCCCCATGCCACAGATGTAACTCCAGTTACTACAACTGAACCATCTCCGCTCCCCTCAAAAGCCAATCTCTTTACTGTAAACTAGATCCCTCCTGCTGTGGTTTGAATGTTTTTGTCCCCTCCAAAATACATGTTTCGGGAACTTACAGTATTGGGACAAGAGACCTAAGAAGAGGTGTTTAGAATCTAGGCAGAGCCCTCATGAATGAATTAATGCCACTATTAAAAGTGCGAACTTGCAGTGAGACGAGATCGCGCCACTGCACTCCAGCCTGGGCAACAGAGCGAGACTCCGTCTCAAAAAAAAAAAGTGCTTGCTGGAGTGGGTTCCCTCTCCTCTCCTGCTCTTCTGCCATGAGAAGACAGAGCTAACGGTTCCTCCCCTCTGGAAGACATAGCATTCAAGGCGTCATCTTGGAAGCAGAGACATCACGATCCAAACTGTTGGTGCCTTAATCTCCACCTTACCTGCCTCCAGAACTGTGAGAATAAATTTCTGTTCTTTATAGATACTCCAGTCTGTGGAGTTATAGCAGCACAAAACAGACTAAGACACCACCTCTCTTGACCACTCAAGGACACCATTCCAGCAATTTCCCAGATCTCTTCTACATCATCACTTTTTCTCTCTACCAGGCCATGGTTATTTCTCCCATCTTAATAAAAACCTTCTCTTATCCCCACTTGCCCTACCAGGTACTGCTCTAGTTCTCTGTGATCTTCTGCAGCTAAATTCCTCTAAAGAGCTACACCCATTGTCTCCAAATCATCTTTCATTCACTCTTAAAACCACTCCAGTCAGGCTTTAACCCTGTCACTCAACCAAAACTGCTCTGGCAAGATCAGTAGTAACATGTTGCAAAATCCAAGGGCAAATTCTCAGGCTCACCTTACTTGGCCTGTCTGTCGGCACCGTCTGTCAGAGGTGACCACTTCCTCCTTTGGCTGTCAAGACACCTGATTCCACTCCTTTTCATTCCCCTTTGCAGGTTCCTCCTGTTCTCCCCATCTTCTTAAGTGAGAGTGCCTCCACGCTCAATATATGGTTATCTTTCTCCCTACCTTCACTCCCTCGGTGATTTCATTTGACTTCATTTTTTAAACAAACCTACCTGTCAGCAACTCCCCAACGTATACCTCCAGCCCAGGCTTTCTCCTGAACTCCAGGCTTACATGGGCCCCTGCTACACAGCTACTCCACCAGGAGGTCTACCAGACACCAAAAACTTCACATATCCCAAACAAAACTGCTGATTGTCTCCTGAAAACCATTCCACCTGTGCTCCTCCTTCTCACCAAACCTGTTCCACCTGTGTTCTCCTAGCTTAGATTACCACTCTGTGCTTCAATTGCCTGATACTTCTCACTACACCCACTGCTACCCACATGATCTTTTACTTGGTTAATTTTTAGAGACAGGGTTTTGCTCTGTTGCCCAGGCTGGCATGCCAGTGACATGGTCATAGCTCACTGTAACTTTAAACACTTGGGGTCAAACAATCCTTCCCACGCCAGCCTCCTGAGTAGCTGGGACTCGGCATGGTCTTTTTAGCTGGAATATTAATTACTACAGCCTCCTGACTGCTCTCCCTGCTTCCTTGCTTGCACCCTTGTAGTCTATTCATATCACAGCAGCACAAGTCAGATCCTGTCACTCCCCAGAAGGCTGTCTAATGACTCTGTCCCACTTGGAGTAAAGCCCAGAGTCCCTACCATGACTATAAGGCTCTACACAAATGGCCCCCCTCTGTATTCATCCCTACCACTCTCCCCTCACTCCTCCTGCTCCAGCCATCTGGACTGTTTGCTGGTTCTCAAAAATGCTACCATACTCCCATCTTTGGAGCAGTCTTTGCGCTGGCCCTTCTGCCTGGAACATTCCCTAGGGTGCCACATAGCTATGACCTGACTCAACCTCTTCAAGAAATCTCATGTGAAATTCTGCCCTGCCTTCCTCTGACCCGCCCTGGCAATCCTTACTCTGCCTTTTTTCCCCCTTAGCATGTCATCTTCTATGATACCATATTATGATTTACTTATTTATAATATTTATTGTCTGTCTCTCCCCCATCCCCAATCCCAAGTGCCTAGGCACAAAATTAGCACTCAATAAATATTTCTTGAATATATGAATTTCTAGGAAGGGCCAGGGCTTTGATAAGATTATCAGAGAGTTTGTGGTCCAAAAAACATGAAAAAAAAAAAAAAAAAACCAAGATCAAAACACCAAACACTTCCAAGGAGTAAATATGTTTGGGAAAAAAAAAAAAAAACACACTCCCACACACCAAATCCCCACTATTCCAGTCCTCAAAGAACCTTTGTGAGCAGAGACACAGCAGTAGAACCAATATATATACTGCTCTTGGTTTCTGCCAATTCCTTCCTGATAATCTGTCGTTCTGGTTTGCATGACTATGACAGTGTTGGGGGTTCCCTCCCCGGTCTCTCGGGAGACCTTGAATGCTGGCTGGGCAGCAGCTTCTAGACATCATGAGAGAGCTCACTCAGCAGCACATAGAGAGGAGAGACCATGAGATTTACCACGCAAAGCGGGCACTGTATGTGAAGTACATGCTGGTAGCAACAAGAACAGCGGTAAATACAGAACAGAAAATAACCATCTTTGAAATGACAACAAATGGGACACATTATCTAAGCACTAACACCTAAGGAGGCGGCTGCCCAAGCTCTGGTGGGCAGCTCCTCAGGAGAGAGAGGCCGACTTCTTTCCAGGTTGCCTGGTCTTCAGTCCTTGTAACTTTTCATCTTTTAGCGCCTTCAGGAATGTATCTGCAGAAGAGCAAAACAAACTTAGCCGTAATAGAAAAGCCGTAAGGGCTTTTCCTAACACTTCCAAAGCAAACTCCTGGTAAGCAACGGTGCTTCCTCGAACTTAAAATCCCATTTGTGATCCAAGATGGGAGAGAAAAAAAAAACAAAAAACCGAAAACTCTGACTGTAAAAACATGTCACTCGTTCTGACTGTACATGCAACACATCCCGTTACATGTGTTTTTACAGTCAGAGTTGCTAAGTCCTGGATTTCTTCTTCTTCTTTTGAGAGGGAGTCTCGCTCTTTCGCCCAGGCTGGAGTGCAGTGGCACAATCTTGGTTCACTGCAGCCTCCGCCTCCTGGGTTCAAGCGATTCTCCTGCCTCATCCTCTCGAATAGATGAGAGTACAGGTGCGTGCCACCAAGCCCGGTTCATTTTTGTATTTTAGTAGACACAGGGTTTTACCACGTCGGTCAGGCTGGTCTCCAGCTCCTGACCTCAAATGATCCGCGCGCATTGGCCCCCGAAAAGTGCTGAGATTACAGGTGCCAGTCACCACACCCGGCCCCTGGATTTCTTAACTATGTAGTCAGTTATGATTTCTTAACTATGAATACATAGTATTATCTATGTATTCATAGTTATCTAAGAATACATAGTATTCATAGTTAAGAAATCCAGGCCTTAGCAAAGCCCAGTTTTTCTAGGGACAGTTTTCCTTCCATGGCTATGAGAAAGGGTGCATTACAGTGTGTCTGATGAACTGAAGACCATTTCCATGGCCACATGGACCTAAGGATTTAGGTTATTTCATACTTCCCTCCTCTGTGTGGCAGGGGAAGCCAACTTAAGCCATTATATACAATAGTTGGAATGATCTTTTTAGAACCATCTGCCCTCCTCCAGTGGTCAAGTACAAGCCTTAGCCAAAACAAGTGATGGGAAAGACAAAGTCTGCAGGACAACCTACCGCTACTGAAAGTTCCACTTTGCAATAGGTCCTTCTTGGAGCACAATGCATTTAACAACTTTACCCTCCAAAAGGGAGGAGTCATTCAGCTGGTAGGCTAAGGTATCCTGCCCACATCAACACACCTGGTCTCCCCTGGTCCAGAGCCCTAAGACTTCAGACCTAAGACCAGATGTCAGCCCAGGATCTGGTGAGAGAACTACTGGCGCCAAGGCCACGGAGTCCCAGGGGGCTGCCCTCCAGCATTGAGAAGTGGTGTCCCAAAGCTGTCCAGGAAATGGCCTTCGGCCTCTTGCACAACTCCCACCTCCTCCTTAAGATACTCCAACTGACTGTCACCTACTTCACCTTGCCCCCATGGAGAGCCCCGGTTTAAGACCGAATATTAAAGCTTAGGGACTGCCTGTGGTGGGTGGAGCTCCAGAGTACAGGGTAGGGGGATGACTGAGCAGGAGGATTAAAGTTCAGGACGGGGTGGTGGCGGATGGAGTTCCAGGTGTGGAGGCTCAGAGTCCAGATTACCCAAAGGGTTTAGGATGGCGGCAGGATGGAGTTTGGGACTAAGGGGCTCATGAAGTTCAGATCTGTGGTTGGGGGAGGAGTCGGTTGAAGTCCAGGATAAGGGAGTCTGGGTGCTAGGGAATAGATTTTGGATCTGGGACTACTGGGGGCTGGAGTCAAACCAGGGCTACATTTCGGGACGGGGCACGGAGCCAAGGAGGGAGCCAGGGCAGGCTAAGGCTGGGCTCGGTGGCCCCGGCGAGGTCACGCACAGCGCTGGGAGTCGAAGCCGTCCCCAGTGATGGTGAGCAGCTCCAGCTCCTTAATCCGGATCTCCAGCTCGCACAGTTCTTCGGGGTGGGAGGCAGAGGCGAGCCTGGGGGTCGAGGGGCGGGGGGCCAGGGGCGAGACAGCCACCTCAGGCCCCGGCGGCGGCGAGTAGAAGAAGCGCAGAGGCTCGTAGGGGATGGAGGCCAGGCCAGAGGGCCAGGACGAGGGCCAGGGGCGCTCGCCGGGGGGACCCAGGCCTGGTGGTGGCGGGGGCGG
>NW_016814096.1:1465104-1484831 GCF_001698545.2 Rhinopithecus bieti
AAAAAAAAAAATGCACTTTGTTTTCTTTTCCAAAAGAGGCAGAAACTGATTTCTTCAAAGTAAAAAAGCACCAGGAACCCATTCTAGGCTTTCCAAAGTTAGGCACATATTAAAAAGAGTATGCAAAACAGGCAGAGAAGTAGACCTGCTGACCTGAGAAGCTGAGTGGGAAGCATGGACTTGCCAAATTACCTAAGTGACCTTGAGCAATCCAGCTAACTTTGCACAGTTTCCCCTTAAGTAAAGTGAGGTGCGAGTACAGATGAAAATGTATATAAAACATAGCGCTTAGAACCCTGTACAGAAAGTTGCCCTCATCACAATGAATGTCAGTCAGTACTAGCTCCAGCCAGCCCATCAAGAATCCCTCAGGGGGATCTGTCAGCATTCGTTCAGATCTGTTGGCAGTAACCAAAACTAATGTGAGCTAGTAGACTTTGAACACTGCTAAAGGACTTCCCAAGAGAACTCAGATGTAAAAAGCTGGTTCATTCTGTCAAGAGGCCAAAAGTCTTGGGCAGGCTCTTATTTTTTCAGGACACACGTGACATGAGAAGTCATGGGGGCTGACTGCAAGGACACAAGAAAAACATACCCATACCTTGAAGCCCCAGGACATTCAAGACTCAGTTCGGCAAATGGATTAGCATCTTTCAGGAAATACCATGAGCTCTACTGACCTACTCATCAGGTGTACCTTGCACCCCTAGCTCATCCCCTCAAGGGGACAGTCCAATGGGGTTACCACCCAATACTGAACACTATGACAGTTCCTGTAAATCCAGATGAGTGGAGGGCATGGGGTAGTGGCTCTCGAGCAAAGAGCCAGTAGGCAAGACTGGACCCGAAGGCAATACTGTAAACATCTTTACATTACAGGATTGCCTTCATGTCCAGGTACTCAACCTTGTCTATAGCATGAGTCACAGCAACTTTATGCAGAAAGCAACCCCAAAGTTTAAGGCCATTTATATGACCGTTGTTGATCTGGACAGCTTAACAACCCTCTCCCCATCTCCCCATTTAGCAGCACCCAGATTCTGCTTTAAAGGACTACCTTCTTCCCAATGTAGTCTGGCCAAAAAGTGGGTACATGACACAAGATAGCAGCAAGCCAATCTCATCCTCGAATCTGAATCCTGAGAGAGGCTTCTGAAACTGTTGACTCCTGGCTTTCTGGAGTGTGGCTGAATTCCTCACCCCCTCGCCCCCAAAAAAGTTCCCAGAAATTCATTTTCTGCTCAAATTCATCAAAATTCGTTCTCATTCCTTAGAACTCACATGAAATGTGCTTCTTGGCTCAGCCAGTGGCTGTGGGCATGGTCAGTACTTCCTCAGGCCAAAAAAAAAAAAAAAAAAAAAAATCCTATTGAGGAAAGGGTCACACCTAGTATTTTGTCTTGAAACAGAGGATTAAAGATGATGTAAGGAAAGACACTGAGCTAACAGAGAACACAGAACACCAAGGTAATGCTGAGTTTTGATAAGCAAGTCTCTGTTTTTCTATGTTCAGGGAATGGCACCAACAGAAGAAAGCTGGCACTGCTCAGGATGTCTTCTTTCAGTGACTGCCATTAACCATACTGCATATGCTCTTATCCTTTTGGGCCATAACCACATTCATCCACTTGTTATATTTCATTTTCAGAAAGGCATCATTCACTGCACTCAATTTGTCTAACAGAGTATAATCAAGGGTTTTTTTTTTCAACATTAATCAAGAAATTCCTCCATCTGCAAAAGTCAGGTTATGCCATTAAATACAGCCAAGATCATAAAACACAAATGTTATTAAGGTCTACTGAATCTTGAGATTTATTCACTAGAATACACAGGGAAAGGGAAAAAGTTTGCCCTTGTGAAAGGTGTGTATCATTTTTTAGAAAGAGCTTCTGAAAGCCTCAAACATGTGTGACTGTGCTAATAGCCCTTACAAAGGTATTTTATACAATCTATGCTGAGTCAGCTAGGAGTTAACAGAAGGCTGGATGCAGACGGTAAAACAACCCTGCAGATCTGTTGTTATTAAGGATGACCTTTGGAAGTCTCAAACTGTAACCACAAAGGTTGTTCCCATTGCATTCATACTGTATACACACATACCTGAAAAGCCTTCCTACCAGTAATATTTAAAATAAGCACACTTAATACTGCCAGTCACATGTACGGAATGTTCATTCTGTAACTGTGTGTGGCAAACCCAAGATATCCCACCATTCCAATAAAAAAAAAAAAAAGGCGAGGAAATAGCTTTAACACACCATTAACGTATGCTATTACACTTTTCCAGTGAAAGATAACAAAGCCCATATAAAATTTAAAGACAGAGGAAAAACTCGACTTTCAGCCATTTGTATCTCCCTTAAGTTTTCATGCCCTGCCATCTGGAACACTTACCCACTTCCCTTCCAGAAGTCCTCTAGCTCTGCATTAGGGATCTTGTTGCCCCTGACTGACACCCACATATGGAACATTTGGCATGCCTCCATGGCAACACGGGAGCCCTGAAGTTTACAAAAGCGTTCATGTGAGAGAGGATGCTCACACACTCCTGCCCAATCCTCCAAAGATGTACTAATGATGCTAACTGACTACATCCAAGGAGCCAGAGGAAAAATAATCTGAGGGTTGCAGAGAACCCACTCAAGCTGTCACTGCAAAGCTGGTCCTCCCAAGAGCAAAGGAAGCAGCATGCAATCTAGCTCAAGTCACATCTACTTCACTCTTAAACTTCTTCCTTCAAGTGGGGCTTCCCTGCAAACAGGACTGGTCTTCAAAGTCTCCCAGAGCCCCTCTATCTTAGCCAGGTTGCTCAAGTCAATTTTATTCTTTCCCAACAGGATCCAGTTGGAAAATATCAAGCCTTTAGAATGCAGCAGCAAGGGAAAGGGGACTACGCAGCAACGGGGAGTATGGGAGAAGCTCTCCTGGTGTTGACTTAGGGATGAAGGCGCCAGGCTGCTGCCAGAAGTGGGGTCACCAGCAGAAGAACTGTTTTCTCTGATAAGGATGTCCCACCATTTTCAAGCTGTTCGTTAAAGTTACACAGGTCCTTCTTGCAGCAGTGGTACTTTAGCTCGCTTTCCTTCAAGTGGGTTGAAATGTCATTGAAATTGCAATCCGCAAACTTCCAACACTGGTTATATACTTGTAACCCTGTGGGGAGACACACATACAACGGTAAGAAAGTAAGTGGGAAGAGTTCTGTATCTGCCTTTGAACCCTCAATTATATTTCGTATGTATCCTGTGCAAGTAGAGACATCTAGACAAGATGCTCATCCCAGGTGGGTTATAAAGGAGAACAATTAAGTAAATAATGATACACCTCTAGAGCTTTTCCAGAAAACCAAGGGTCTCATCATAGCCAGTATAGTTGTGGGGATGGGGAGAGGAACAGGCATTTATACTGTTAAGAGGGAAATCTGCTAATATCTGCCAAGATTTTAAACACATGCCCCCTTTGATCCAGCAATTCCACTTTCAGAGTTTACACTATGAAGTTACTTGGGGTTTTCTTCCTTTTCCTTATTTTTATTTTTATTTTTTGGAGATAAGGTCTCACTTTCTTGCCCAGTCATCTGGTCTTGAACTCCTGGGTTCAAGTGATCCTCCTGCTTCAGTCTCCCAAAGTGACAGGATTATAGGGGTGGGCCACCATGCCCAGCCAAAGCTATGTATAAAAGAGGTTAAGATATATGCTCAAGAATGGCCACTGCAGCACTGAACAGTATCTGTACAGAAAAAAGCCTGAAAAAAACTCAGTCCATTAATTTTTTAAAAGTGTTTAAAGAAATTACAATAGAATTTCTTACAATGCAAGTCCATGTAGATAAGAAATGACATGGGCCTACGAGTGCTAACATGGAAGGAGCTTGATTTAAAAAAAAAAAAAAAAAGGTGGGGATGGGCAGAAAATAGGTAAATTGGACTCCATCAAAATTTAAAACTTCTGTGCTTCAAAGGACATTATCAAAAAATAAAAAGATAACTCACAGAAAGGGAGAAAATGTTTGCAAATCACATGGAAAACACTAAGCGCGGTGGCTCACACCTGTAATCCCAACACTTTGGGAGGCCGAGACGGGATAATTGTTTGAGGCCGGAAGTTTGAGACCAGCCTCGTCAACATGGCAAGACCCCCCTCTCTATTTTTTTTTTAAAGTCATATGGAAGAGCATAGTATTCAGGATATAAAAAACATTCTTAAACTCTACAATAAAAAGACTAACCCAATTAAAATATGGGCAATGAGGCCAGTGTGGTGGCTCACACCTGTAATCCCAGCACTTTAGGAGGCTGAAGTGAGAGGACTGCTTGAGGCCAGCCTGGGCAACATAGTGATATCCCAACTCTACACACAAAAAAAAATTTTTAAATTAGCCAGGCAGGGTGTTGCAGCTTTAGTCTTAGCTACTTGGGAGGCTGAGGCAGGAGGATCACTTGGACTCAGGACTTTAAGGCTGCAGTGAGCTATGATTGTACCACTGCATTCCAGCCTGGGCAACAAAGCAAGACCCTGGCTCTTTAAAAAAAAAAAAAAAAAAAAAAAAAAAAAAAAGGGCAAAGGATTTGAATAAACATTTCTCCAAAGAAGATTCTCAAATGGCCAATAAGTACATGAAAAGATGCTTGATACCATTAGTCATTAGGAACATGCAAATCAAAATCACAGTGAGATACCACTTTATACTCACTAGGATGGCTAAGATCAAGAAAATGGCAAATAGCAAATGTTGCAAGGAAGTGGAAAAAATTGGAACCCTCAAACATTGCTGGTGGGAATGTAAAATGGTACAGATACACTGGACAAATCTGGCATTTCCGCAAATAGTTAAAGATAGAGTTACCCATTTGACTGAGCAATTCCACTCCCAAGTGTATATACTTCTGCCATTCTCTGGAAGGATTCCCAAGTAATTTAATGGTGTTATCATCATGGAAGAATACACTTCATTTATGTTTCTATTGAGTTTTAAAATTTGCCACTTGGATGATTTATTTTAAAATATTTAAAACTTCATTTTAAAATCATTAGATTATTCAGTAATACAGGAAAAGTTTCTATAAAACATGCCATCATGGTCCCATTTTGGAAAATAGCCTTGGGCACACAGGAAAATAAAGGCCAGAAGTATATGCTCCAAGTATATTATCATAGTTTTTTAATATTCAGAAAAGCATGTTAGGTGAAAATGTATTAGTTGAGAGTGGTGTTATGGCAGATTTTCTTCTCCAAAAATAACTGAGTGCCTATGTGCTAGATACTGGGGCATAAGAAGGTATTTGTCCTTGCCCTGAAACTGTTTTCTTATCTTCTGTGCTGGAAAGAAAAAAATGCAGATGCATACTTCCTTATTTCAGGTTTGTAGCTAATTTACCCAATTCCATGAAAAGCCTGGAACACAACACTTCTCAGTTTATAACTGCAGGCATAACTGTCCTTTCCTTCTCCTCTGAGGGGATGGGTATCTGGACTGGAATTTAATGAAGTTTGGTCAAGTGGCAGAGTCCAGATAGAGTATTCTAGAAATGCCTCTACTTGCTGGAGTCTTAACTAAATAACTGGAAGCTTCTAATATTGTGCTAGAGGCTGCTGGTGATTCAGACAAGTTACTGCTTTATGTAATAGTAAGTAAGCACTGGAACTTGAAAAGCTTTAAAGCTATCAGAATTTTAATTAGGGAAGCCTAGCAGCTTGGGGAGAACAGACAGTAATTTATTAATCATTGCTACCAATTAATCATTTACTATGTGTCCTGCAGCATACCAAAGTGCTTTACTTGAATTATCATATTCAAATAATTACCAGCCTTACGATGGTAATCTTCTCACCAAAGCCAGCCTCGGAATTATCCACATAAAAGTGGATTATATCAGAGTCCCTGGAGTGTTAGAGGTTTTCTCCTCCCCACTCTTTTTGAATACCTTGGCTCAAGTCTATCTAAAGCCAACAGTCTTCAGTTGTCCTGGGCACCCTTAAATGTGGTCCTTGTTCAGAACGTCATTATAGCAATGACTACTCAGCACTGTCATCAGAGGCCCCTTCAAGACTAATTTAACCTGGCTTATACTTCCATGGTTTATACTGCTAGGATGCTAGTAAATATTGGTTGAATTAGCAGCCAACCTATCTCTCTTCTAGACTTACTTTGCATAGCACCATCATATCCGTCGCTATGCGAACGTCATAGAGTACAGTTACACAAACTTACATGGACTAGCCTAGTACACACTCAGGCTATGTGGTATGTCCTGTTGCTCCTGGGCTACAAACCTGTACAGCATGTTACTCTACTGAATACTGTAGGCAACTGTAACACAGTGGTAAATATTTGTGTATCTAACCATATCTAAACATAGAAAAGGTACAGTAAAAATGTGATACAAAGATTTTTTAAATGGTACACCTGTACAGGGAGGCACTGACCGTGAATGGAGCTTGTGGGACTGGAAGTCAGTGAATGAGTGGTGAATGTATACATTAGTGTACACTACTGTAGGTGTTTTAAATATTGTACATTTAGTCCATACTAAGTTTATTTTAAGAAATCAACCCTAGTTTGCTGCCACTTTACTTTAGAAACTTAATTTTAAATGTTTTTACCTTTGTAATAATAGTGTAAGACACAAACATGTTATACAGTTGTACAAAAATATTTTATTTCTATTCTTTCTTTATAAGCTTTTTTATTTTTATTTATTTATTTTTGAGATGGAGCCTCGCTCTGTCACCCAGGCTGGAGTGCAGTGGCGTGATCTCGGCTCACTGCAAGCTCCGCCTCCCGGGTTCATGCCATTCTTATGCCTCAGCCTCCTGAGTAGCTGGGACTATAGGTGCCCGCCACCATGCCCAGCTAATTTTTTGTATTTTTAGTAGAGACAGGGTTTCAGCATGTTAGCCAGGATGGTCTGATCTGCTGACCTTGTGATCCATCCACCTCGGCCTCCCCAAGTGCTGGGATTACAGGTGTGAGCCACCACGCCCAGTCAGAAGCTTTTTTATTTAATTATTTTTTTTTATTTTAAAAACTTTTTTTTGTTGTTGTTAAAAACGAAGACACAAGCACACACATTAGCCTAGTCCTACACAGGGTCAGGATCATCAGTATCACTGTTTTCCACCTCTTCATCTTGTCCCACTGGAAGGTCTTCGGGGGTAAAAGTACGCATGGGGCTGTCCTGTCCTAGGACAACAATGCCTTCTTCTGGAATACCTCCTGAAGGGATCTGCCTGCTGAGGCTGGGTTGTTTTTCTTTTTTGCTTTGTCTTTTTTTTCTTTGTAGAAATAAAAGAAAAAAAAAGCCTTGTTCTGTCACCCAGGCTGGAGTGCAGTGGCACAATCTCAGCTCACTGCAACCTCTGCTTCCCGGGTCAAGCAATTCTCCTGCCTCAGCCTCCTGAGAGGCTGTTTTACAGTTAACATTTTTTTTAAATAAGTAGAAGGAGTACATGCTAAAATGATTTTAAAAATATAGTAAATACACAAGCCAGTAACACAGTCATTATAAAATATATACTGTACATAATTATCAAAATATCAAGTATTATATATTGTGTTATATTTTAGTTTTGTAAGAAACTACCAAACTGTCATCCACAGTAGCTATACTGGTTTGCATTCCCACTAGGAATGAATCAAAGTTCCCACTGCAGCTGGGCGTGGTGGCTCACGCCTGTAATCCCAGCACTTTGGGAGGCCGAGGCAGGCAGTCACTTGAGGCCAGGAGTTTGAGATGAGCCTGGGCAACACAGTGAAACCCTGTCTCTACTAAAAATATAAAAATTAGCTGGGCATGGTGGCTTATGGCTGTAATCCCAATTACTTAGGAGGCTGAGGCATGAGAATCACTTGAACCCTGGAGGCAGAGATTGCACCACTGCCCTCTAGCCTAGGTGACAGAGCAAGACCTTGTCTCAAAAAACAAAAAACAAACCAAAACAAAAAAACAAAGTTCCCATTGTTCCACATCCTCAACCAGCATCTGGAGTTGTCAGAGTTGTGGAGTTGGGTCGTTTTAATAGGTGTGTCTCATTTTTGTTTACATTAACCATTTATAAGAAATTTTGGGATTTAAGAGCTGGAAAAAGATCTTGGCTCTGACCTCTCCTCTCCTCCCTACCTCTGCTGTCCAACACATACATTTCATAAATGAAAAACAGAGGTGGAAAGAACTAGCTGGTGGCAAGACAGACGTCAGTGCTCCTAATTGCTGCTCTAATATTCATTCAACACATAGTAATTGCTCTGATCATCTCATTTGGAAATTATACTTAGTTTAATTATACTTAGTAGTGAGGAGTCCAAGAGACACAGTTGATCAAGCTAAAGAGCCAGGTCTTCTGTGCTCATATATAATGACCATGTTTTCTCTAGGGGCCTTACTACGCTTTCTACATTAACAGTGAATGAACACGGTCTTCCAATGGAGGCAGAGGGACTGGTCCCCTACAGAATCAAGAACTCTGAATGGAGGGTTTGCAGTTTTAGCTGCAATTCAGCAATTTGTATCAAAATTATCAGATGCTCCTAGTTTTTTAGACAGGGTAACTATAATTTGTCTTTGGTTATTGAGGGATTTCTCCTTTCTGGGGAAGTTAATCTTCTTTATCTCAGGCTTTTGTGAACCTGTGGGTGTCCCAAGGCTTTTCTGAGTTTACCTGACATGTTCACCATTTCTTGATGTTGACATTGGGGGGAGTTGGTGTAGAAGATCTAAGAGTACAAAGAATCTTGTGGAGTGTTTTTATGATTAATCTCTTAGAAATCTAAGCCTGGGGGTTTTACCTTGGACACTAAGAACATTCTGAAACCATCATTCCTCGCTGGCATCATTTGCACACATCGATTCTATCCAGAACCATACCAGCAAGAACAAAGGGCATGTCTTTGCTGGTTTCTTTCCTCTGTCTACCACTTCCTAAACTCCATTTTAACAGGGTTGATGGAGGTGAATATTCTGTAGTCTCACAAATTTGGAAAATGCAGACTGGACAGGACTGGTGCATGTTAGTATTGCCCACCCCCACATTCATGAGCACGTTGCTCTGAGGCTACCGAGCCCTGGTACCAGATGCTGCCCCTCGCAGGCACACCTCCTACTTATCCCTCTTACCTCCTACTTGTCCTTTGAGTTCAGCTTGAGTCTCCTCAGGACTCTAAAAATACCAGATACCCCATAGAATGAGACAAAGGCATACATAAAGTCATGTAGGACAGTCAAACAGGCCTTTGTCATGATTTTAACTGTATGTGTCTTTTCTTTATCTTTGCATCCCTAGCTCCTAACCTTCTGCTGGGCACACAGTAGGTTCTCCAAGGTTTGGGAGGCAGCACAGGGCTTCTGTTAAAGGGTACAAAGCTTTGGAAACAGATGGATTTCCATGTTCAATTCCTGAGTTGGTTACTTGACAATAGTTTGCTGCTTAATCTGAGCCTCAGTTTCCACATTTATCAAATGGAAATAAAAGATCACCACCCTTAGAAGTACAAAACATTAAATTTAAAATGCATGCACATGTATACATATGTAACAAACCTGCACGTTGTGCACATGTACCCTAGAACTTAAAGTATAACAAAAAACAAAGGCATGGACAAACTGCTTTACCCAATACACACCTGTTGCTAATAAACAGCAGCTATTACTTGATGCAAGTCTAATGGCGATTACAGTGGCACAATTTTCTTCCCAGGCACTTATTACCCCTTTACATTTAGGAGACAGACAGGGCAGGCTCTTACCAGCTCTGGCAATGAGACACACATCAAAACCAGATGAACAATTGATGGCTGTTTTGCAGTCAGTAGTTGGGTTAGAACAGCTGTAGCACTGCAGGCTATGACCTAGAATCAGGAAGAAAGTAAGGATCTCTTAAAGCAACACTGACTTGTTCCCTGGCAGCCCACCATCTCCATTAATATGGGCCCAAAGTCGGCAACTTGTGGTATACTTCCATTCCCGCACAAATGTATAGCGGTCATATCTTTCCAAATTGAAACTACAGTTCCAGCAACATTTTTTGGAACCTGATGCAAGCACAAAGAAAATATCCACATTTGAAAATCCATCTAACTGTGCAATTGAGAAGCTTCCTCCTAACCTGCAACTGGAAGGAGATTAGTCTGCAATGTAATGATGTGTTAAGAGGAAATTACCAAGAGAAACAAACAGAATTCTGTGTCTTCCAAGCAATGAATATGCCCAATTAAATCACATCCTTGTGGGTTGATGATCAGTGTCTGGCAATACCTATCTGCATGAAAATACATTTTCAAAAATGAAATACGTAAAATGTCATCACAGATCAGTATTAACAGATGAACATCTGCAACTGATTTGATGAGAGGGAACACTAATTTTGAACCTCAATTAAGCAAATGGTTATCCTCCTAAAAAGAATTCTATTCCCCTCATTGGTAGATGCGTATTATATGGTTGGGCTCAATTATTATGTTGTGAATTTTGTCAATAAAAAAAAAATCTGTGAAAATTTTGTTTCTTCTCTTATTATTGAGGTAAGTCTCATAATACCCTTGATTTTGCCTCTTGACCTGCAAAGCTTAAAATATTTACTATCTGGGCCAGGCGCGGTGGCTCACGCCTGTAATCTCAGCACTTAGGGAAGCCGAGGAGGGTAGATCACCTGAGGTCAGGAGTTTGACACCCGCCTGGCCAACATAGCGAAACCCCGTCTCTACTAAAAATACAAAAATTAGCCAGGCATAGTGGTGCGCACATCTAATCCCAGCTACTTAGGAGGCTGAGGCAGGAGAGTCACTTGAACCCAGGAGGCAGAGGTTGCAGTGAGCCAAGATTGCACTACTGCATTCCAGCCTGGGTGACAGAGTGAAACTATTAAAAAAAAAAAAAAAAATTGCCAGCTGGTCCTGTACAGAAAAAGTTTGATAACTTCTGGGATAAGGTATCATTACTGAACTACCTGCTTCTAAGGGACTGACCAAATGCCAGGAGTACACATTGTCAAAGACAAGACAACAGCTGTGCACTTTAAACCCATGGCCATAGGAGAGCTGGGTACCAGCAGACATGTGAGGGTCATCTTACGTCAGAAGCAAATTGCCTCCACTTCCCTAGTTTGAAAAACAATTATTGCTCGCAGTCAATTCTTAGGACTCATCCTTGCTAGCTGTCAGGTTTTACTGGGTTATTTTCCTTCTCCATTTTATAACAACAGTGACAAGAAAAGATGAGTTACAGTCCACATGTGTGATGGGGAGAGACTGAGGAAGCAAGAGTTGGAAGGAAATCGTCCTGGTTTGTATAAATAACCCCTTTTCCATCATCAGAGATAAACTATCTTCCTGCCATGTGACTTCTGCCATGTAATCAGTATATGGCAGAACCCACCTGTGTGAAAAGACATTTTCAAAGAGGAAACATGTAAAATTTCATAAAAGAATGTCATGGTTAAACCAAGTGTGGGTTTTAGAGCCCAAGAGCTGACTTCTAGTTCTAAGGCTGAAGCCTAGGTTTATCACCATGGAAAGAGGAGATTTTTCAGTGGAAAGTCCAGTGGAAGGAAGGTGGGTCCTCACTTCCTGAGCACAGAGAGGAACCCAGTTCTCTAGAGCATCTGAAATGGCCATGCTTGCCCTCACAGGTGTGAAATCCTACCCAACAGAGGATCCCTCTGACTTGTGAAGGTTCCAGATTAATGCCTTGAAATATTAGTTTTAAAAAACAACAACAGTAACAACAACAACAAAAACTAGGCCAGGTGTGGTGGCTCACACCTATAATCCCAGCAGTTTGGGAGACCAAGGTGGGTGGATCACTTGAAGCCAGGAGTTTGAGACCACCCTGGCCAACATGGTGAAACCCCACCTCTACAGAATATACAAAAATTAGCCAGGCGTGGTGGCACATGCCTGTAATCCCAGCTATTCAGGAGGCTAAGGCACGAGAATCACTTGAGTTTGGGAGGTGGAGGTTGCAGTGAGCCAAGATTGCACCACTGCACTCCAGTCTGGGAGACAGAGCGAGACCCATGTCTACATAAAATAAAATAAAATAAAAATAAAAAAATAAAAATAAAATAAAACCAACCTCCTCCTTCCCCACTTTTTTGCAGATAACAAGACAGATGTCTGGAGAGGTGACGTGACTCACCCAAGGACACCTGGCTACAAAGCAGCAGAGCTGGCGGCAGCCTCGGCAGCCTCGGGGCCTGTGGGCAGGGCCCTATCCACCGGCTTTGTTTGTTCTCCCCTACTGTCAGCCTGTGGCTGTCATGACTGTATGAGAAGGAAGCCACAAGGAGAAGGCACAAAGATGCAGTTTTTCTCTGGTCCCTTCCTTGTGCCCGACGTGTATTCATGCGCATGAAATGGAAAGAATCTAAGATGACAGGTCATTTTTGAGGGTCATTTTAAAAGGTTACCTGTAGATGTGGATTTTTGTACTGACCAGATCCTGGGCTCATTTGGGTTCTTGAGAAACCTTTAGAGGGAAAGGCTAAAACCCATGGTTGGAGCGTCTGTGGGCAAAAGTATTCATGGCAAACACGTTCATTCAGTGTTCAAATATCTGTGCATTGATGTGCTAAGCTCTTCATAGGATTGTTAAAGCTTTTCATAGGATTGTTAAGAGAAGTAGGCTCAATTATCTTCATCCCCATTTTGCAAGAGAAAACTAAGACTAAGATGTTAACTAAACTGTTCAAAGCCACACAGCTACTAAGTGACCGAGCTGAGCTCAAACTCAGGCTGTCAGTTCTAAAATCCAAGGTTGGTTAACCATGATGTTCTAATTGACCTGAGTGGGAAGAGAAGGAAACTATAGATTATGGGGGAAACTGAGGTCAAAAACAGGGCCAGGTGCAATGGCTCAGGCCTGTAATCCCAACACTTTGGGAGGCTGAGCTAGGTGGATCATTTGAGGTCAGGAATTCTAGACCAGCCTGGCCAACGTGATGAAACCCTGCCTCTACTAAAAATACAAAAATTAGCCAAGCATGGTGGCATGCACCTATAATCCCAGCTACTCAAAAGACAGAGGCACGAGAATCGCTGGAACCTGGGACACGGAGGTTGTAGTGAACCAAGATCATGCCACTGCCCTCCAGCCTGGGCGACAGAGTGAGACTCTGTCCCCCTGAAAAAAACAAACAAACAAACAAACAAAAAAACAAGCAATAGGTCAGTGGACAACGGTTTGATATTTTAGCCACTAAGCCAGGGTAGACGAGATTTCCCCTGGGCTACGAGAGGCAGAGTTCAGAGGAAAGTTCCACTGCAGGGTTCTCAGACCCTTTGGGCAGCAGCAAAGAAGGCCTCTCATCTGTGGGCGTGTGAGCTTCACATCTCAATTCTCTGAGAAAGGGCTGATGTGCAACCCAAGACTTGTCACAGAGAAGCTGATGGTCCCAAGCTTGCTCCATAAACAAATGCAGACTGCTAGAAGTAGGATGTCACTGGGCTATTAAAATTCTAGAAAATATTCCAACTTGAGCAGCAGAGACAGAAAAAAAGAAGGAACAAAGAAAAATGAATAAATAAAAAATAACTATAGAAAAAATATAGTGTTTTAACACAGGTGAACCACATAACTGTGCACCCTGGCTAGAATCAAAGAAGTGGAAGGAGGGGTGCCACGACTTCTTTTTCTGCTCAGAAAGGGAGAGCATGTTAAAGTGTGTCCTGGGGCAAGTTACTACTTTGCCTTCATTTCCTCAGCTGTAATATGGGAGGCAATAGCACCGACCTCCCAGGATGGTTAGACGGATTTAAATGAGACAGGCTCTGGCACAGTCCCCAGTAAACAATAAGCAGTCAATACATGGTTGCTACTAATATTCTAAGACATGCTACGGTGGTGTGGAAATCTTTTTTTAAATTGCTCACTGTATTGCTACTTCCTTTTCTGCTCCCCCCACCAACCATATTTATAAAAAACAAAAATCCAGCAGCAGCTAAGACGTTATACCAACATGACACAGGCAGGCAACCACATCTGACCCTTACAATGAAGCATGTGTGTTTCCACTGTTATAGAAGTTGACTCAGAAGCACACAATTTCCTCCAGCAACCAGGGGAAGGGGGACTGAGGGGAAGCGGTGGCCCAGTGACAGGTGGCCTGGAGCAGGAGGGAAGAGCAGGGACTCTGTTGCCAGACTGTGTGTTCACATTCCAGTGTACCACTTCTGTGTGTTATCTGACAAGTTATTAATTTTGGGGGGAGCCTCAATCTTGTTGCTTGTAAAACAAGGACAAAAATACCACCAACTCCATCAGGTTGGCATGAGGATTAAATAAGCAAAAACACGTAAAATGCTTAGAGTAGTGACTGGCACATAAATGCTGTCAGGGTTAGTTAGCTGCTGCTGCTGTAACTATGACCATCATCATCATTAAAACATAGGAGGGGCCGGGTGCGGTGGCTCAAGCCTGTAATCCCAGCACTTTGGGAGGCCGAGACGGGCGGATCACGAGGTCACAAGATCAAGACCATCCTGGCTAACATGGCGAAACCCCATCACTACTAAAAAATACAAAAAACTAGCTGGGCGAGGTGGCGGGCGCCTGTAGTCCCAGCTACTTGGGAGGCTGAGGCAGGAGAATGGCATAAACCCGGGAGGCGGAGCTTGCAGTGAGCTGAGATCCGGCCACTGCACTCCAGCCTGGGTGACAGAGCGAGACTCCGTCTCAAAAAAAAAAAAAAAAAAAAAAAAAAACCCTGGAGGAGCCCTGGAGCAGGACTGAGCTCGGATGGCTCTAAGCAGAGTGGATCCCAAATGGACTTGCACAGCACTCTAAGAACGGTATCCACTGGTGTCCCCAAGCAGCTTATGGTGACAGGAGTGAAACTTCAGCCGCCGAGTGTTGACCCACCCCTGCCAAAAGCCACTTTGTAACCCAGGACGGGGCGGTAACTCAGGAAGATGCCCCACTGAGGACAAGGTCATAACACAGGAAGGAGCTGCCATACAACCCCAGACCTGTAACACTGGAAGGCAAAAGAAACAAAGCCAGGCCTAGAGGAGGAGCTGGGGCTGAAACTGAGGCTTAAGAAGGGAGTTCATGTCCAAGGCAGCCTAGATCCCTGTCCTGAGACTAGAGCACTCACCTGAATGGCAGAAGACAGCCAGGACAAGCAGCAGCCCAAACAGGACAGACCCTCCTTGGATTCCCATTGTGATTGTCCACAGAACCTGGAAGGAAGGGACAGGCAGGACTGTCAGGAACCAACAAATGACTGCTGGTTGTCTCAAAAACCAAGGGCTGGAAGGCCAAGGAGGCTTCTGAGAGGAACATTTACAGGGGAAGTCAAGGCACACTGAATCCCCAGGCCATGCCCTAGCTCTAACCCACAGCACCATATACCCTTCAGTAGGCTCAGTCCCTATAAGCCCCAGTGTGCACTACCACACCGTGGGAATAACACTATCTTCCCCATCAGGGTTATTGACTCAAATGACAATATGACCAAATTGACTCATACAGCCACTGTGGTTCCCACTCTACTGGCCCCACTGCAAGCTGCTGGCTGAAACAGAGGGCCACTTCTCTGAGCCATAGCACTACGTGAATCAGACCAAAGGGGTGACTCTGGAAGGCACCAGCATGCATTCAGCAGCAGAACAGGGAGCAACGGCTTAGCATACCTGGAAGCTCTGGCTCCTCACTGTAAGAATTATAGGCCGGGCGCGGTGGCTCAAGCCTGTAATCCCAGCACTTTGGGAGGCCGAGACGGGCGGATCACGAGGTCAGGAGATCGAGACCATCCTGGCTAACACGGTGAAACCCTGTCTCTACTAAAATACAAAAAACTAGCCGGGCAAGGTGGCGGGCGCCTGTAGTCCCAGCTACTCCGGAGGCTGAGGCAGGAGAATGGTGTAAACCTGGGAGGCGGAGCTTGCAGTGAGCTGAGATCCGGCCACTGCACTCCAGCCTGGGAGACAGAGCCAGACTCCGTCTCAAAAAAAAAAAAAGAATTATAATGGGGACACTTGCTTGCTCTCTTTGGGCACATGAAGAGAGGTATTGGGCAACTTTGTAAGCTTCCATTACGCAAATGCCTAGATGTGTAGTGATAGCATCAGGTGAGAAGGAAAGGGTGAAATGCTTCCAACCTACCCAGTAAAGAAGCTAAGGCATGGGGAGGTTTTGAACTTGCCTAAGTACAAAGCATCCATAGCAGAACTAAGAAATTTCCCAACTCCAACCCTACATCCCTGAACCCATCTTGAAAAAAGGAGGTGGCAGCGCCTGTAAACCAGGGTACTCCATATTCTAGTCTCCAGAGTCCCACAGGCCCGGACAGACAGATGGGTTCTTGGAAGGGTGAGTCACCTGCCCTCCCTAAGTCAGAAATGCAGAGTTCCCTGGGAAACTGACAATCCTGACAATCCTTACTGTCCCTTCCTTCCAGGTTCTGTGGAATCATCACCTCTCACATCTTGAAGGTCATCTGCTACTTAGGAATTTGCTGATACAGGCCAGTGGAGGACTGAGAAGTTCCAGGAAAAGGGCAGGGTCTGACATTGTTCAAAAAAGAAAACAATCAGTGAGTCAAGCCTGGAGATGTGGGTGGTGGAGGTAAGAAAGAGGTGGGTTTATGATATGTGAGGAACCAGGAAGAAAGACAACTGTGGCCTGGCCTTTCCTTACAAATTGAGGGCTCCCCACCACCCACTGGGCTCTGAAACCTACAGCCTGCTATGGGACACCATCCCCCATGTGGACCTTCCTGGGGGCCTGGGCTCCAGCAGCCTGCCTGTTTCCCCATTTTCAGGGGTTTCTGAGTAGGAAGGGTGATTTACAGTCTCGGGTTAGAGAGGGCTCCAGTACACAAGGAACTGCTGCAAGTGAGCAGGGAGAGGAAGGTACTGGTCTGAGGTCCCCAAACAGAGAGCTCCAGACACTTCCTAAAAGTTAAGCATAGCACGATCGGAACCTGGGTATTATAGTGAGACCCTGTCTCTACAAAAATAAAAACATTTAAAAAAATTAGGCTGGTGTGGTGGCCCGTATCTGTAGTCCCAGCTACTTGGGAGGCTAAGGTGGGAGGATCGCTTGAGCCCAGGAGGTCAAGGCTACAGTGAGCTGTGACTGTGCCATTGCACTCCAGCCTGGATGACAGACCAAGACCCTGTCTCCAAACAAACAAACAAACAAAAAGCCAATGTAGCTACAATGTCAGGCATCCCCATGGAAGGAGGAAGGAAGGAACCTCCTGACCCGGGTTAGGCACTGGAAAGATGTCAGGCTGGCAGGAGCTGCCGGCTCAGGACACTTCCCTTGGAATGGTCCTTGACATAAATCACACCACCACAACACACAGGGTCCCTGACGGGGAGCTGTTCTTTGACGAAGTGCCTTAGAAAGAACTGGCCTGGGCGGAGCACGGTGGCTCACGCCTGTAATCCCAGCACTTTGGGAGGCCGAGGCGGGCGGATCACGAGGTCAGGAGATCGAGACCATCCTGGCTAACACGTGAAACCCCGTCTCTATAAAAATACAAAAAATTAGCTGGGTGTGGTGGTGGGCGCCTGTAGTCCCAGCTACTCGGGAGGCTGAGGCAGGAGAATGGCGTGAACCCAGGAGGCAGAGCTTGCAGTGAGCCGAGATTGCGCCACTGCATTCCAGCCTGGGTGACCAGTGAGACTCTGTCTCAAAAAAAAAAAAAGAAAGAAAGAAAGAACTGGCCTGCTTTCACAGGCGTTCCAGTTCATGAGTCTGGAGGCCTCTGAACAAGGCCAGATAGTTCTGGCTCTGTCACCTCTTTGCTGTATGTTAACCTCTGATCATGCTTTGGCTAGTAAGCATGGGGATACTTATGTGTACTACATAGCACAATGCCTGGCCAAAGATGGCACTCAAAAAGCTGTGGCCACTGTTAGTGCAACTTAGGCGTAATGAGGTTACCTGAGGAAGAAACTGCGTGGGGAGGGAGTGCTGGGGGGTGAAGGGTGGGAAGGCAGACAGAGGGTGATGTGAGGTGAGGAAGCCAGAGAAATACCCTGGGTTGAATAAGCAGGGGAGACCTCAGGCATCAAAGCTAAGGAAGCCCTCAGTTTTCTGGGATGGGTGGGGAGTGTCAAGTCTTATCTTCAGTTCCACATGACCAGCTGGTTGTTGCTATAGCTGATCCCATGACACGCTGCAGGGGAAGCCAAGATGGCAGAGAAAGGAAGTAGCTATGTGTAGATGCCCAGGTCAGGCTGTTTGATCAAAATAAGACCAGGCCTTTAGGAACCACTGCCAAAATACGAATTTCCAAGAGCAAAACGTTCATATGGAGTGTGTGTATGTGTATGGGGGGCGAAGGAGGGCGGGAGGCAGAAAAAGAAATAGCTGATTGTTTTAAGGCTATTTTATAAATGCCCTAAAACGTAGATGGTAACTAACACTAAGCAAGATCATTTACGGCTTTTATTTTTCTTCCTGATTCTTTACTTTTTTCCATCCTTTCCCCAAATATTCTATAATTAACCAAGTATTACTTTTACAATCAGAAACATCAGGAAAATCCACACATGACAATGTTCCTTTTCTAGTAGTCATAAATCATCTCTTTTGGTAAAACTACTCCCTAGTCTAAAACACCCTCCATTTTAAGTAAAAAAAAAAAAAGGAAGATGGTCATAAGTGAAGTGTAGATAAGATGATAAACGAACCAAAAGTGCTGCCATTCCACCCAAACCGAGCACTTAAATGCAAGATACACTCAGAAAGCATTAACATTCAACTCCAAACATCTCAGGACTCATTAATAACAGCGGGTTTGTCCCTAAAGACTGTTCTAATAATATTGCTACTGTTCTGAATAATTTTTAATTCTTCTAAAGAATGCACAACTGAAAAATCCCTCAAAGAAGATACGTAGGGACAAGTCTTCCCCATGATGAGGGAAGGACAGGTTTGGGTGGTGCGTAAGTTGACTCTAAAGCCATTTCCATAATGCGAGTTCTAGGTAGGCCTTTCATCACAGGAATAAGAAATAGTCAAGGTTATACAAACATTCTTTAAAATAGCAACAATTTAGTGACACACACATCCAAAGATAAGGAAATGAGCATATTATGTACACTTCCATGGTGGGGAACTGCATAGCCAGGAAAAGAATGGGCGTGGAAGGCTGCTTACAATGAATTAAGATCTACCAAGCAAATGCAAAGCAAAAAAAGCAGGGGTTGCAATCCTAGTCTCTGATAAAACAGACTTTAAACCAACAAAGATCAAAAGAGACAAAGAAGGGCATTACATAATGGTAAGGGAATCAATGCAACAAGAAGAGCTAACTATGCTAAATATATATGCACACAATACAGGAGCACCTAGATTCATAAAGCAAGTTCTTAGAGACCTACAAAGAGACTTAGACTCCCATACATAATAATGGGAGACTTCAACACCCCACTGTCAACATTAGACAGATCAACAAGACAGGAAATTAACAAGGATATCCAGGACTTGAACTCAGCTCTGGACCAAGCAGACCTAATAGACATCTACAGAACTCTCCATCCCAAATCAACAGAATATACATTCTTCTCAGCACCACATCGCAACTATTCTAAAATTGACCACATAACTGGAAGTAAAACACTCCTCAGCAAATGTAAAAGAACAGAAATTATAACAAACTGTCTCTCAGACCACAGTGCAATCAAACTAGAGCTCAGGATTAAGAAACTCACTCAAAACCACACAACTACATGGAAACTGAACAACCTGCTCCTGAATGACTACTGGGTACAT
>NW_016814096.1:1485342-1526412 GCF_001698545.2 Rhinopithecus bieti
TGAGTTATAGTTCTTTGCTGGAAAAAGGATGAGTTAATGGCCTTTGCAGGGACATGGATGAAACTGGAAACCATCATTCTCAGTAAAGTAACACAAAAAGAGAAAACCAAACACATGTTCTCACTCGTAAGTGGGAGTTGAACAATAAGAACACATGGACACAGGGAGGGGAACATCACACACTGGGTCCTGTCTGGGGTTGGGGGGTGGGGGAGGGATAGCATTAGGAGAAATACTTAATGTAAATGACGAGTTGATGGGAGCAGCACACCAACACGGCACATGTATACCTATGTAACAAACCTGCACGTTGTGCACATGTACCCCGGAACTTAAAGTACAATTTTAAAAAAAGAGCTTAAACTTAGTATCTCCAAGAAAAAAACAAAAGCAAATACAGGCACTTCTTATCAAGTTCCTGAAAATGTTTTAGATAGCAAATGTTCTGGGTATTTGGGTAGAAAATGCAATGAGTCTATTTCCACTGTTTTAAGTAGGAAAACGTGTTACTGTCCATCCAAAAACCCCAACCGGCTCCCCAAATATCAATTAAATATATACACCCACACACATGTGACCCTTGAACAACACAGATTTGAACTGCAGGGGTCCATTTATATGCAATTTTTTTTTAAAGAAAATATATTGGAAAATTTTTTGGAGATCTGCAATTGAAAAAACTGTTACATAAACTGCATAACCTAGAAATATTTTAAAATATTAAAATTTTAAATTTTAGAAAATTTAGGTATGTCATGAATGCATAAAATGTATATAGATACTAGTTTATTTTATCACTACCCAAAAACATATACAAATCTATTATAAAGTTAAAATGTGTTAGCCAGACATGGTAGATCATGCCTGTAATTTCAGCACTTTGAGGGTCCGAGGTAGGTGGATTGCTTGAGCCCAAGAGTTTGAGACCAGACTGATAAAACCCCATCTTTACAAAAAAAGTAGCCAGGTGTGGTGGCGTGTGCCTGTAGTTCCAACTACTCAGGAGGCTGAGGTGGAAGGATTGCTTGAGCTTGGGAGGTTGAGGCTGCAGTGAGCCAAGATCACACCACTGCACTCCCACCTGGGTGACAGAGTAAGACCCTGTCTCAAAAAATGAAAACTTACACACACAAACACAGACCATACATGGCAACATTCAAAGTCAAGAGAAATGTAAACAAATGTAAAGATGCAGTATTAAATCATACTGCATAAAATTAACTATAGTATATACTGTACTGTTAATAATGCCGTAGTCACCTCCTGTTGCTACTGCAGTGAGCTCAAGTGTTGCAAGGATCTACTTATCATCAGGGATAGGATTAGTATCATGTGATGATAATTATCTGTGAGCCGTCTGCCTCTCTAGAAAATTGCATATCACAGTGAAAGGTGATCTCTTGCAGTTCTTGAGTATTTTCTTTATCGTGTTAAGCACAATAGTGTAAAACTTGAATGACACATGAGACCCATACAGAGTACCTCTAGTGATGCTGGGCACGCTCCCAAGAAGCATAGAAAAGTCATGATGTTACCAAAGAAACAGTTGAACTGCTTGATATGTACCATAGATTGAGGTCCGCAGTTGTGGTCGCCTGCCATTTCAGACAGGTAATTCATCTTGTAAACAGATGACATAAACTCATGGTATCAATAACTATAGTACAGAACTATAACGGATTTTCTCTTCCTTGTGATTTTCTAAGTAACATTTTCTTTATCTTACTTTATCATAAAAATATCGTAGGCAATACATATAACACACCAAATGTGTGTTAATCAACTGTTTATGTTATTGGTAAAGTTTCTGGTTAACAATAGGCTATTAGTAATTAAGTTCTGGGGGAGTCAAAGTTAAACTTGAATCTTCAACCGTGTGGGGGGGTCAGTTTCCCTAACCCCACATTGTTTTAGGGTCAACTACATATAAACATATATAATATATATTACATATACATGTAAACACATATACATATATATTATATATATGCACACAAATACACATATGTATGCACATATATATGCAATCCAAATAAATGTGAACATAAAGCATTTAACACATCCAATAATTATTTAATAACATTTAAGGAATTCACTCATCAGTATACTTACTGCTGTGAAGTAGGTCTCACCTCCTACACCAACTGGTGCTAAAGACTAGGACGAAAATAAAAGAGGGTCATAACATTGGTTCTCAAACTTTAGGGAGCATCAGAATCACCTGGAGGGCTCTTAAGCAGATGACAGAACTCCAGCCCTAGAGGTTTTAATTTAGTGGGGCTAGTGTAAGGCTCAAGAATGTGCATTTGGAGCCAGCACTCGGGGGTTGCGTATCTGCTGGTTCAGGGATCACACTAAGAACCACTGGGTTAGAGGGTGACCTGGCATAAGGGCCAGGTTACTTTAGATTGGGTTGGAAATGTTTCTTCCAACAGGGCTATCAAAGAAGCTGTTAGTTCTGATTAAATATTTAGGAGCCGCTTCTACTTTTAAGGGCCCATATGATTATGACATTGAATGCAAGCCATTAGGCAA
The DNA here is from genome assembly GCF_001698545.2 of Rhinopithecus bieti. Classification (NCBI taxonomy): domain Eukaryota; kingdom Metazoa; phylum Chordata; class Mammalia; order Primates; family Cercopithecidae; genus Rhinopithecus; species Rhinopithecus bieti. Next base: position 1,487,878 of record NW_016814096.1, read on the forward strand.
GACCTTGTGATGTGGTTTGGCTATGTCCCCACCCAAATCTCATTTTGAATTGGAACTCCTAGAATTCCCACGTGTTGTGGGAGGGACCTGGTGGGAGATAATTGAATCACTGGGGGCGGTTTCCCCCATACTGTTCTTGTGCTAGTGAATAAGTCGCACAAGAGCTGATGGTTTTATAAGGGGTTTCCCCTTTCACTTGGCTCTCATGTTTCTCTCTTGTCTGCTGCCATGTAAGATATGCCTTTTGCCTTCTGCCATGTTTGTAAGGCCTCCCTAGCCACGTGGAACTGTGAGTCCATTAAACCTCTATTTCTTTACAAATTACCCAGTCTTGGGTATGTCTTTACCAGCAGCATGAAAATGGACTAATACACCACCAAAATCTCATGGTGAATTTTAATCCCCAGTGTTGGAGGAAGGATCTGGTGGGAGGTGACTGGATCATGGGGTGATTTCTAACAGTTTAGCAACATCCCTCTAGTACTATCTTGTGACAGAGTTCTCATGAAATCTGGTTGTTTGAAAGCGTGTAGTACTTCCCCTCTTTGCTCTCTTCCTCCTGCTCCCGGCAAGTAAGGTGTGTTTGCTTCCCCTTCTGCTTCCACCATGATTCTAAGTTTCCTAAGGCCTTCCCAGAAGCAGAAGCCTATACAGCCCAAAGAACTGTGAGCCAATTAAACCTCTTTTCTTTGTAAATTACCCAGTCTCAAGTACTTCTTTATAGCAGTGTGAGAATGGACTAATACATTTTGGCAAACGTTGCCACCTCCCTCAACATTCTGAGCTCTGTGCCTTCTTCAGGGAACTGGGAGTAAATCTCCAGGAGTGGAGAACTTGAACAACTGCTCAGGGATCGCAGGGCACCTGAAACAATTAGCAGCCACTGCGTTTGTGCTGAGCGCTTTCCATCCATCATCTCAACTACCCTATGAAGTGAAGCCTATTGTTTTACTGACAAAGTGCTGTTAAATACTTCCAGAAATGACCAGTGGAGAGCCTGGCTATCACTAAATGGCCATAAAAGGCGCGCTGCCTAATGTTGGTTTTTGTTTGTTTGTTTTTTGTGGTTTTGTTTTGTTTTTGAGGCCGAGTCTCCCTCTTGTTGCCCAGGCTGTAGGGCAACAAGAGGCTCACCGCTATCTCCGCCTCCCGGGTTAATGTTGTTTTTTAAAAGTCAGCAGTCAGACTCTAAGAAGGGTGCGGCCTGAGCCGACCCAAGAGAACAAAACACCACGTCGTACTTAAAACGTCCGTTTCGGCCGGGCGCAGTGGCTCACGCCTGTAAATCCCAGCACTTTGGGAGGCCGAGGCGGGCGGATCACGAGGTCAGGAGTTCAAGACGAGCCTGACCAACATGGGGAAACCCCGTCTCTACTAAAAATACAAAAATTAGCCGGGAATGGTGGCCCATGCCTGTAATCCCAGCTACTCAGGAGGCTGTGGCAGGAGAATCGCTTGAATCCGGGAGGCGGAGGTTGCGGTGAGCCGAGATCTTGCCACTGCACTCCAGCCTGGGCAACAACAGCGAAATTCCATCTCAAAAAAAAAAAAAAAAAAAAAAAAGTCCGTTTCGTCCGACACCTGCTTTTCAAAATTCTACATTTAGACCGCGAGGGGACAGAGTAACGGCCGTGACCACGGAGGGCTGACCTTTTCCCCCGGCGCAGTTCCTCTAAACTGCTAGAGCTTCCCTTGAGACGAAAGCGATGGCAGTGGGCCTGGGTGCGAGGCTGCCCGGCGGGGGAAAGGAGGCTGCTTCTGGAGAGGGCGCGCTCCCGGTTTCTCCTTCCTCGTAAATAAAATGAAGCCAGGGTTCTGCCAGGACACCAGGCCGCGGTGACGGACGGAAGGGCCAGGCGTCGGGAGGCTCGCCCGGCGGGGTCGAGTGGAAGGCAAGGACGAGGGTAGCCTCCGTAGACCCTCCGCCCAGGCCCAGAATGCCGCCGCCGCCGCCGCCGCCTCGGCTCGGCCCACCCCAACCACAACAGGCCCTGGAGCCTTCTTACCTGGCGGCGCCCGGGATCCGCTTCCAGCCTCGCACTACTTCTGCGCTCAGCCCCCGCAGCCCTTCGCTCCAGCCCGCAAGGCTCCGCCCCCGGATCCGCCCCTCAGGATGCCCTCGCCGTCCTAGGCTCCCGGCTCCCGCACCGCGCAGCCACGCCTCGGCAGGAACCCCCTCCCCTTCCTCCACCCCTCGCGCGGAGCTCAGACTCCTGGCCCAGGTTCTGAGCAGGCCGGGTGGCCAGGACCCAATGAGCACATTCAAAACGCCAGGGAACTGAAAGTTTGCGGCGTCCTCCTCGGATTTGCTATGGGACATAAAAACTGTAGGAAACTTCCAAAGACTTCTGATTTTCCCTTTTATGTTTTTTTTTTTTTAAGTATATTAAAATATTTTTCAAAACGTTTCTGTGCGTCTTGCTGGTGCCCTGGGTGCCCCAAGGCCTGGCTGTCGGGCTATGCGGCCCTGCTGCAGTCTGAAGCTGCTTCCTGCTGCCAGGCTTGGGCAGCATCCAAATAGCCATCAGCCACAGCCGCATCCGTGTCCTGTGACTTGTTTGAAACCCAAGCAAAATGTTATGCGTTTAAAAGCTTACTGGGCTGCTCAGGGACCATTGTTTTGAATGAACCTCTTTCAGTGTCTCTATCAACTTAGCTGGTAGCTACTGTTCCCTAGCAGCCACCAGCGACAGGGACAGAAGAGCAAGAGCAGGGGATCCGCCTGCATGAGTCTGTCCCTTCAGGGTGGCCTCGCCCTCAGGGACTGGATTGTAGGCATGGTTTCAGACACAGCGGTGTGAAAGTTAGAGTTTTTAGTACTTAGGGGCCCTGGGTGGTACACAGCATGCCTACAGAACACACACACACACACACACACACACACACACACACACACACACACGGAGATCAGGGAGCACAGGGAGAGGGGAGGGAGGGACCCACCTACCCACCTTTGGGCCAGCAACTTTATCCAGATAAGTTTCCTCTGGAGAGCTCTAACTGGTGGATTTAAAGCAAGCAGGTGAAAAGGCAGAGGCGGGAGGAACTTGAACCGGAGTTTGAAGCTGCAGCAGTGCCTTAATATCACGTCACTTCATGTTTATCTCTGGCCACCAGCTGGAGCCATTTGCGTGGGATATAGTATTGGAAACTGTCAATGGTGATTGAGACCTGCTTCTGTTATTAAAAGTTAAACCTATTTGAAAATGGATGCTGAGGTAACAAAAAATTATAAGCACTCACCAGAACCGGAACCACCATTTGGAACATTAATATGTGCAGATGTAATTAGAAGTTTCCATTTGCTATTATATTTGGAAAGTGTCCCACTCACTGAAGAACTGGCTGTAAGAACGCCATAGGAGGGAGGGTGGGGCTACAGGCCAAAAGTACAAGTCTTCCTCCAGGAGGATGGCCTCTGTTGGAAAGCATGAGACACACTTTGAGGGTAAGAGTGAGAAGATATTGCATCTAAGGGCTGCTCCTGTTGAACTGGTCAGGGAAGAAGGCATGAGATAAAATTTAAGCAGGGGAAATTATAGATTACTGAATCTCTTTTAGGGAAAATCATATGGTAACTGTCTTGACGTGTGTCTCCTACTGTCATTCTGATGGCTTTGGGATGTCAGGGAATGAGTTCCATTTGGTGGTGCTCAAATCCTGGTATTCCTCTATACAAGTGAGAGTTTTTAAAATCAGGATGACTTGCTTTGATATTTAAAGCATGTCTCCTTAAAACAGCTAACACTGTGTATTTCCTAAGATGATTTCCAAAGCTCTTCCGTGTGCATTACCTTACACACACCCTGTTGGGTATTCCTTCCTTGACACACTTGGCTTCTGATATGCCACTCTCTCCTGGTTTAGTTCCCAGTTTCTTGACCATTTGGTCTTGAGATTCTTTTCCTTTACCCACTAATAATTTGGTATCCCAGGATTAGACTGAGAACCATGGCTATGTGTGCTCCCTGGGAGACTATAGTGTACCTAATAGTGTACCTACTCTTTTACCTCAGAATGTATGTGTTCGCAGATGATTCAGAAGTCTCAATCTCCATCCCTGACCACTCCCCCATCTTAATATTCATATCCAGCTGACTGCTGGACGTCTCCACGTACATGTTCCACAGACATCTTGTACGTAATGTGCACAAATCTGAATTCATCTTTAAAGACTGACTGCTTTTCCTGCATTTTTTTCATAAATGAAACAGAAACCTAGGAGTCGACGTTGACCTCTTCCACTTCCTCACATCTACTCAGCCATTCCTGCCTATTTTACCATTTCAGTATCTCAATTTCATTCCCTCTTCACATTGCTACTGTGCTAATTCAGATCTGTAGTTTGCGTTACTTGAGCCATTACAATATATGTGTTCTAAAACATGTTATCTGAGTAGTATGATTATTAATATGAAATATGAAAGGGTAAGTTTGTCTTCATGGTCCCTAATGGCAGCTGCTTAGCCTTGAATGCCCCTTCCTTTTCTTATAGTTTTCTCTACAAAATAACTGTTATTGGGGAAAATGGACGGTGGAACACACAAGAGGGGATAGTCAAAGCTAGGAGATGACTTTGAGCGGGCCTGCTACATTTGCAGCAGGTCACCAAGAATCCATCCCATCTTCTACCTTAAAAGCAAAGGCTGACTAATACTAGTTTATGGAAAACAGGCAATTATACAAAATACAGAGGTGGAACCAAAATTTGTTTTTAAAATGTGAGTTTTTTAACACTTGAAGGATTTCATTCTTAACTCTCAATTATATAATTACAAAAAAAAATCCAAGTTTCAGGAAAACATACTTAATCCTAACATAAAATTCATGTCACTTATCACAAAGACAGTCAAATGTATAAAGGAGAACCAAAACAGCAGCAGTATTTACAAATTTAAACTACATGAGATGTTGTGAATGATCTTTTGTTAATAAACAGCACATTACATACTTTTACATACTACATTTCAAAAATGCATCTGTGAATAATGTGATAAAGCGCATAGTGTTGAAGGCTTTAAATTAAATTCAAGGTCATCATGTTGAAGACCTGAAATTAAATTCAAGGTCGTAGTGATGAAAAATTTAAAGTCAAGGTCTTAGCGATAAAGACTTTAAATTCAAAGACAGATTGTCTAAGGACAAACCACTAGCGTTCAAGTTGTTTAGTCAATTAGTTCTCTGTGAGTACAAAATATTAGGAATCACTAAATGGATTAGCCTAATTACAAATTTTGATCATTTCTAAATAACTCACAACTGCAAGTCTTTTCACAGAATCAGTCACATAGTTTCTCTCTATCCTTGTGCGGGTATTTTAAATCCTTATTCAAAACAATTCCCTCTCCCTTTCTAGATTTTTGTAAGTATAAAATATTTTAAAACAAAGGTATGTCTGCTCCTTAGCTAGAGAACTATTCTTCCATTGACTCCTGGAAGAGAAAAAAAAGATTCCCATTTCCTCCTCTACCTCAAAAACACAAAGCAAACCCAAACAATCCAATTCCTAATGTAGTGTCACATAGAACCCAGGGCCTGAAACAATATTTCATGCTAGTTTTCCTGCTATATGCAGAGAACAAATTAGTTATTTACATTATTGAGAAATCTATTTAACAGCCTAGAATCATCCTAGTGCTTCCATCAGCAGAAGGCTTGCTAAAAAAGGCGTGAGCAACGGCGTCTGCGAATGGGAACATCAAAGACTCTCCTCCGTCTCTCCTCTTCATCATCTTCATCTGATTCATCCATGTCTGCTGAATCATCATCCTCGTCTTCCTCTTCTTCCTCCTCCTCCTCTTCTTCCATCTCTTCATATTCATCAGGACCCATTTCCTTTAAAGAGAAAACAATCTTTTGATAAGAAGAGCATCTATCAGTTTTTTACAGTTATTTCATGTAAATTCTCATTTATCTAGAATTCAAACCACCAGACATGGCAAATATGAATTTCCATAGACTTGAACAGTGCATTCTCACAACACACATGCTGATGCAAGATTCTGGAGTGGATTTTGTATCTTGTGTTAAATAATGCTCAGTGTGGTTTTTGTTGTTGTTGTTTAATGGAAAATCTTCTTTTTAAAAAAATTGTTTATTTTAAAATTTTCTTAGAGACGAGTTCTTGCTATGTTGCCTAGGCTAGCCTCGAACTCCTGGGCTCAAGCAATTCTCCCACCTCAGTCTCCCGAGTAGCTGGGACTACAGGTGCATGCGACGCAGCCCGGCTCAGTATGGTTTTAATGGATAAATATTTCACTAAGCCAGTACTTATTTTTTATACAGTAGCTGGTAATTCATAGAAGGTAGCAAACAGACCACTTGTAACAATCCAAGATACTGTTTTACTGAACTTATATTCATACACTGAATAATAATTATTAATCTATATACTTACAGAAAAGAGGATATGAAAATATTAATCAAGTATGACCTCTACTGGTAACTTTTATGCACTGTCAACAAGAAGTCTAACATTTTTATTGAGCTCCTACTATAAAGACACATCATTTCAATTCAACCATCAGTAGCCTCTACTTTTTAAAAAAATACTTTTATTTTTTTAGTGGCTTGAAACAACAACAGTCATTATTATCTCTCATGGTTCATGTGGGTTGGTATTTGGGAGGTATTCAGTGGAGTGGTTCTGGGTTGGGGTCTCCCGTGATGTTGCAGTCAGATGGTAGGTGGAACTGCAGTCATCTCACGAGCGTCTTCATTCACATCTCTGGTACCCGTGCGTGATGATCGAAATATCTGGAATCTGAAACAGCTGGGGCTCCTGGGTGCCTCTCTCTATCTCTATGTGATGTCTCTACATGGTCTCTTCTGCATGACGGCTTCATGGTAGCTGGACTTCTTACATGGTGGCTCAGGGTGTCCAAGACACATGTCCCAGGAGAGAGAGAGAGAACTCTAGGCTGAAGGAATATTACCTTTTTCTAACTCAGAAATCACAGTGTCACTTTGCCAATTCATTTTAAGTACATACCTAAGATCAACCCACACTGGAGGGAAATGACAGCCTCTATTTTTAAATTACCTTGTTGGAGGCTTTCAGATTAGGACAGTAGTGATGTTGAACATGCATCTGAGTATCTCTTGGAAATGTCAATTCTGCCCATGCAATGTCTCTACTCAAGCCATGACTTACTCTGCTGTCAATGTTCTCTCTCACACATTTGAAGACACAATGAAAGGAGTTGCTACATTGAACAGAATTCTGAACAGCAAGGACCTACTTGGTACTCTGGAAAGTACGGGACAACCTGGGGCATGATGTCAGCCAGAGTCCTTCCACCAAGGCTTTCATGGTGTTGCGTGATCCAGCACCCCATTATCCCTCTGATCTCATCTCCAGCCCCTCTCCCTGTTGTTCACTGCACTCCAGCTATACTGGCCTCCTTGGGTCAAGCACACCAAATGCATTATTGTTTCAGAACCTCCACATGTGCTGCTCCTTTGCTTCAAACACTCGTCTCCCACATATCCACCTAATTCCCTCTGCTCCTTTCACGTTTCAGCTTAAATGTCACTGAGGCCTCTCCTGACCCCTCTTTATATTAGAACAACCTAACAATACATTCTTTATCTCTTTTACTCTGCTGTTTCTCCACAGCACTTATTACTACTTAATATAAGGACACAGTGTTTATTGTTACAGTTTGTCTCTTTGAATTGGAATGTAAATTCCAAGGCAGGGAATTTGATTATATTGTTTATCACAGTACTCAATAAATAGCTGTTGTACAAGCAAATCAATTAATGTAGGAGAAAGGAATTGTGTCACTTAGGATTTATTATAACACTAACAATAACAGAGAAAATATACACTGATATGACTTATAAGATATTACATTCTTTTTATCTTTGGATTTATTTTTTTAATCTAAGGAATGAAGACTTTGAAATTCAGTTAGGAGGTCCAAAAGGTGGGAAAGGCAAAGGCTTGGGAAGTTCTAAAACATGTTATCTGAGTAGTATGATTATTAATTATCTTAATGAAGAAGAAAACAGAAAAACTGTTAAAGAACTCAATGTGGCTAAGGAGAGAGATTGCTCAGAAAAAAAGTGTACACACACAAACAGCAGATGCAGAAAGGAACACACAGAGAGGAGTGGAAATGTGCAGCCGGAGCCTCTAAAAGTGCCCCCAACAAGCCAAACACGCATACCACCTAGACTAAGAAAAGACATAAGACCAACTAATGCATATTTCCAAGAGGCATTCCAAGGAGAAAGAAAAAGGAAGTGTTAAGCCTACGAATTAATCAGACTGGTAGAGGATGAAAAAGCAGAACAATTCTCCATATCAGGAAACTAATGTTCAAACAGGAAAGGTCAACAAATACAACCCCCATGGCTTTTTTAATGTCGATAAGAAGTCAGTCCAGAATTCTCATTTTATTTCTCATCCTTGAGAGAAAACATTTTCCACAAGGTAGGTCAAGATTTTATATGTTTATTTGTGGTTAGAAGGAAACGAAAACTAATAAGAAAGAACATAGTTAAGGGAGAGCTGAACATGAAATGGGTTTATTATTGTCATTTGAAAAGGAACTAATAGTAAATCTTGTAAAACTTTCTCAGTTTTAATTTCTGATATGGTAAGTGTTAATACAATCAACATAAGCAAGAATTCTTCGGAGTCCTCAATAAGTTTTAGAGTTTCAGGGGGTCATGAGACTGAAAGTTGACAACCGCTGTCCTTAAATAAAGACTACTTTACACCCACCCTAACAAACATTAAAAACAAACAAGATGCCAAAGGATCAAGTTGACCCAATAGTAACTCAACTGCCTACCGAAACAAACCTCAATGCTCTTTAAACTTTAGGACAAGGAATATTTCAGCAATAAAGATGGAGATTTCATAATGATGAAAGAATTATGTCATTAAAAATACATCATAATCCTTAGCATATTTGCATATAATTATACAGCTTCAAAATACATGAAGCAAACCTGACAGACCTAAAAAGAGAAGCAAAAAACTATAATTATATTTGGAGATTTCAACAATCATCTCTTACTTGTTGATAAGACAAAGACCAAAAAAAAAAAAAAAATCAACAAGTATACAGAAGACTTGAAAACACTGTCAACCAATTTGACCTATCATTTGTAGAATAATATTCCCCAAAATAGCAGAATGTACATTATTTTCAAATATACAAGGATCATTTACCAAGATAAACCATAATTTTGGGCCATAAAATATTTAGGATTGAAAATACAGAGCAAATTCTCTAACCACAATAAATTTAAAAAATCAATAGTCAAAAGATAACTGAAAACTCCCCAAATGTTTGAAAATTAACACATTTCTAGAAAAGTCATACATCAAAATTAAATTACAAGGGAAATCTAACACTATTTTGAACTACATGTTCATGAAAACATATCACAACTTGTGAAATGCAGCTAAAACAGTGCTTGGAGAGAAAAAAGGTCTGAAATTACTAACATAAACTTCTACCTTAAAAAAGCTAGAAGAAAAGCAAATTAAACTCAAAGTAGAAGAAAAGAAATAAAGATAACTGCAGAAATCAATGCAATAGAAAATAAGCAAATAGAGAAAATTAGTAAAACCAAAAGTTGCTCCTTTACATGATCAATAAAAATTATAAACCCCTAGCTAAAGCAATGAACAAAAGAGAAGATATAAATTAACAATATTAAGAACAAAAGAAGACATGTGATTATGGCTTTTGTAGCCATTAAAAGGATATCAAGGGAATACTGTCAATAACTTTATACCAATAAATTCAACATTTAGATGGAATGGACAAATTCCTTGAAAGGCACAAATTACCAAAACTGAAACAAGAAGAAATAGAAAATGAATATTAAAGAAATTAAATTCAAATTTCAAAATTTTCCCACAAACAGAACTCTAGCCCCTGATAACTTCACTGATGAATCATATCAAACATTTAAGGATAAGATTATTCCAAACTCATACAGATACTGAGGCAGTCAAAAAAGGAATTCTGTTATCCTAAGTAGCAAATTCCCAGTACTGGAAATACAGTTTCTGGCATTCCTCCACTGGGAAGAAAGCTAAATCTTCACTTCCAAATGTACACTGTAGATTCTTTTCACTATATATGCCACACAGGTAATGGCCCAAAGTCTCATTATCATCCTTCTCTTTCCAAACTGGAGTTGAAAATGTGTCAGCTCTGGGTCAGATTAATTTCATGTCCATCTTCCCAAATTTATACCCATCCATCAGGGTCATTCCAGAAGCTAGAGGGTATTTTCCAAAGATTCAACACCTACAACTCAATTGCACTCTGGGTATATAATTCATATTTTATCCCCATTGTATAACTGGAGCTTCATAATTTTCTTTAATCATGTTATAGTCTCTAAGATTGGGATTACTGTTACACTTGTCATAAGGTAACCCTAAAAACGAGATTTTAAAAATATACCTAGTTGACTTAAGAAATGATCCCAGAGAGACTGCCAAAAGTACACATCTACACACTAAATTTTCTTTATAATGATCTTTCTGGAATATTTGTTTATTTGACATTAAATTGGAAGTTTGAGCAAACACACTGTAAGAAGTTGTTTTCCCACTCTTAAAGCTGATTCTAACTGGTCTAATGTGGTATGTCTCCTAATCTAAAATATTTAGGCCACTGAACAGTGAAAAAGAAGTTGAATCTTTAAAACAGATAGCAGAAATTCTCTGGTTAGAGACTATGGAGCCTCATTTACTTGTCCATTTCTCTCAATAAATTCACATGACCCCCAAGATATTTCCTCAAAATCTCTAGGATTCTCTGGAATGCAATTTATAAACTTAACTACTTGCCTGCCTTATCTGCAGTGTTAACCCTACAAAGTCATATAAATCAGCACTAGAGGAAAATTTAACTTACCAATCGGGCTATAGACACCCTGAATGTTGGACATGCCATATGGAATCGGGGAATGGCAACATTAAAGATCTTGTCTTTAAAGTAAAGAAAGTGGAAGGTATAATATCCTTCCATATATCCTGATGTTGTAGAGAATGTGGTACAGCTTGTGTATTCATATACCCGACCTGGGCTGATGATTGGAAATTCACCTGCACAGAAAACAGTAACAATAAACCAAAGTATAAAATTCATTTATTACAATAAATAAGGTATGGTCTCCATGGCATTATGTAAACTACGTAATAGTAAATGCACAGTTAGAAAAAAAAATTCCAAAAAATGTAACAAAATGTTAACAGTGATAGGACAATGAGTAGGTATTTTATTCCTCTTGACCTTTTTTTTTTTTTTTTTTTGAGATAGAGCCTTGCTCTGTTGCCCACGCTGGAGTGCAGTGGCATGATCTCAGCTCACTACAACCTCCACCTCCCAGGTTCAAGCGATTCTCCTGCCTCAGCCTCCCAAGTAGCTAGGATTACAAGTGCCTGCCACCATGCCCGGCTAATCTTTGTATTTTTAGTAGAGGCAGGGTTTTGCCACGTTGGCCAGACTGGTCTCAAACTCCCGACCTCAGGTGATTCGCCCACCTTGGCCTCCCAAAGTTCTGGGATATCAGGTATGAGCCACTGCGCCTAGCCCTCTCAACATTTTTTAAATGTATTCCTCAAATTCCCTACAATGTAGAAGGTGGGAAGTATCTAGTGAAAAAAAAAAACAAACAAAACAGAACAGGCATGTTTCTTTTCAAAAGCTTTGAGGCATTGAAGACACAACCTTTAAAATATGAGTAATAAAAGCCTTACAGACACCAGTTCAAACTAATCTAAATATTTTTAAAGTAGCAAGAAACAAAAACCTAAAACTGAAGATGCATCCTAAGCATTCAGACCAGACAAAATGGCACTCACAAAGGACAGTCCTTATACCACTGGACCAAATGGCAGAAAAAGAACTGTGGCTTTAATAAAGCCTCTCTCTTAGCACTAGATCCAGAAAAAAATCCTGGACTCAAGCCCAGGAAAAAAAAAATTGTTAAGCAAACATGTAGATCTATTCATAGCAATGAATTTAGAAAACCTTAAACTGGATTCTGCATATGCTTAGGACTGATAACAGAAGTACATAGCATAAATGTGTTATTTTCCTGGAGCACATATTCAAACCTGAAGAATCTGAGGGCTCAGAGACTTCAGATAATCACAATCTTTAAGAAAGCCAAATGACAATGGTAACCACAACTAAAGTGACTGAAATCCACAAACAATAAAAATTCATGCCATTAATTTTAACATTTCCCCCCAAACTTCAAAAAAACATGACCAATACAAAATTTATTTCCCCTTTCTGCCCTATGTGTTCTAACCCACAAAATATAATGAATAATGAACCAGTTAAAAAAAAAATGAAGGAGAAGCAAAGAACCCCAGGTGATCCATAGAAAGGGAAATCAATCCCTGAATAATTGAGTTTGCTATTATTTTAGAAAAGTTAATGCTTAAGGGATTAAATTAATAGGATAATGACCTTTTATGTTATATTTATGATGCAAAGTCTAACATTTCTTCTAAGGAATTAATGTATAAACCTAAATCTTGGGTTCCATACCAACTACTCCAGGTCCTTGAACTTCTTCCACGTCACCCTTAGCATTTGTTATTCTCCAATAGCGACTGTCCAACTGACAGGCCTTCTCAGGAAGTGCATCCTTTGACATTTCAATCCTAGAGAAGGGAATGGGGTGGTAGAGACAAAAATCTGGCTTGTTTCTTTGGTTTAAGAGATACAGTACACAGGCTAATACTATGAAGAAAAATTTCCAAAAAATTAAGAAACCCAACCCAAAGTCCATGTTAGCCATCTATTTTTCTAAGTTCTCAAAGACACTGGCTTCATGAGCTGGATCCCCTACAAAATGCTTTCACTCAACGTACGCATTTGACTGTTAGTGTGGATCAACAATAGAAAGGGCAACATAAAATATGCAACATAATGGTAACAACAATCTTTTGCTGTTCAAATAAAGATCAATTTGGCAAATGCTTTCTAGAAGATAGTGCCATGAAAAACTTCTGGAGAACTGAAAGTCTCTCTTTAACGGCATAAGGCTATACAACCCATTTCCCTTTTTTCCATTAGTTTCTAGACAGTGTAAGGCAAAATGTCACCAGTTACTGGGATTACACTTTTTTTTTTTTTTTTTTTGAGACAGTGTCTCACTCTGCCACCCAGGCTGGAGTGCAGTGGCGTAATCTTGGGCTCACTGCTGCCTTGACCTCCTAGGCTGAAGCCATCCTTCTGCCTCAGCCCCTCCAGTAGCTGGGACTACAGGCATGTGCCACCATACTAGGCTAATTTTTTTTGAAATTTTTGTAGAGACAAGGTCTCACTATGTTGTCCAGGCTGTTCTTGAACTCCTAAGCTCAAGCAATCCTCCCACCGTGGCCTCCCAAAGTGCTGCGACTACAGGCGTGGGCCACCACATCCAGCCTGGGATTACACTTTGACTCTGTTTCTCAATGCTATCGCTTTCCCCTTTCCCTAGGAATCTGGTGTCTCTTATTTTCACTCTGAGTATCCTATAAGTATGCGTTGATATGTTTATTTTGAGCACATATCAATCCTAGGCAGGATCTAAATCAAACAAGTAAAACAACAAATATCTATACATGTGTACTTGGATATAGCAAAGGTTGCATACAGTATCTAAATCCTAGGATACTTTCTGGTAGTTATATTTTACTAAAATACTTCCAGTATGCATATATGCATGTATGTGTATTTTAAAATATACTTATATATAACATAAAACACATAAAAATATATTTTAAAACACAGTATCCTTAATCCCTTAGGGCAATGAGTTATCTTTGTGTCATAGCACAGAATACTTCTAAGTAATATAAATTTAAAATATTTGCTTCTTATTTAATAAAATTCAATGTCTAACACTACGTCTGGCATCCATGAAGCACGCAATACACATTTATTAGATTTTTTAATTGAATATAAATAGGCCAGATGAAATTTAAAGTGCATGACTTTATTATGGCAATTTGACAGCTTCTAGAATGCATTACAACTTAGAGCTTTAATGACGACTACAACTTAGTGGTCCATTTCCACAGTATCTGGCACAATACTTAATACCCAGTATATTTTCAAGAAATAACTTAAATAACTTAGAGGTTAATATGAAGTCCAAGTCCTCCACGACCACTATCTTATAGAAAATGTATCCACCTTCCTCCCAATTTCAGCAAATTCTTTCAAAATGTGTCTTACATATCATGTCAAATGGGACAATAGCAACATGTCCATTGGATATATCCCACCATTAACTGAAAGGCGACCCCATTTAAAATTCTCACCTGATTCGGTATGTGAAGAAATAGTGGGGTGGATGTACAGAGCTAAGTTCTGGCAGAAACGATGTGGAAACTGAAACAGTAATATCCCCAGTTGTTGCTACACACTCTGGATCGTGAACATATCTAGGTAATTTAAAATTAAACATTTAAAATCTACAGGATTTAAAAGATACAATGCAAAATAGGTTATACTTTAGGACGAAAAATTTAAATCATATTTCAGACCCAGAAAAGTTCAATAATATTTGGGTATAGTCCTATTAAACTTAGAAGGAAACTAGAAAGAAACGATAAAACCTTGGTAACTCTGGATCAGTAATGAGAGCAATCAAGGTTCAATGATCAGTGGTTCCAATAATAGACTGGTAATTAGCTTGGAAACAAAATTGAGCTTATTCAGTTTCCAGGGCTAAGGAAACTTTTAGGACATCTGAAAACCCAGCTACATGATGGCTAATGCTAAATGATGGCTCTGACGATAAAAATGTGCAAGTATGCTGTTCCCAGAAGCCTCTAATGTATAATCAGTCTATCATTTCTGCCAACCAGGCTATTATGAACCAGTATTACCTCCAATACTATCTAAAATACCTGAATGTTCCATTTAGAGATAATAAATATTTGCCAGGAATTAACAGTTACTGACTTGCTATTCATAATAAATCTATCAGTTGCCAAATAACTTTGTTTTTTTTTCAAAAATAAATTATATAGATACTATTAACCCATAGTTTCTAAATCAAAATCACCTTTTCTTGATTCTTCCGGATAGGAAAAGACCAGTTGTCTAAGCATTTAGATGTTTGGCTTTAAGGTGAGAATAAAATAGTGAGATTGAAGACAATCTTCTATTATCAATCTCGATAGAGAGGTTTTATTATCAACCTTCTTGGGAAACTTCATTTCATGATCTGTGACTTATCATTTTTTTCTGATTTACAGTCATTTCAATACAAAAAGACCTAAATAAAATACCTGAAAATTTGGTCTCTGATGATGGGGAAGCCACCTGATACAACATTTTTGACATAAGAGGTAAACCAGTCAGTAAAAGTAGCACCTATAAACCAGGAAAGGGAGAAAAAAAGAAAAGAACAAATAGTTTTGTAAAATCTATATAGGAAACAATTGTAATTCCTCTATACTTTACAATATGATACCAAAACTAGAAACATTTATAGATATAATTGTGCTAATCATTTATAAGGTCAATTTCTATTCTCAATTCTATCTACCTTATTTCCTTGGGATTCTTCCCCTTTTCATCCCCCCAACTATTGTTAGAGAATCCGCCAATGACCTTCAAACTATTTTTTTACACTTACAATTAATCAAATTTTAAACTTTAATTCATTCTGGTACAAGAATGAAAAACCTTCTGTCTGTAATTTATTGAACATATAGAACAAAGAATATACAGCTATGTCTAGGAAGAAACTACAAGAAAAATATCAGCACCTCTTCTCAGACTTCCCTGGTCCAGGTACATCCTGACTCAAGCACAAAATTTTAGCAGAAGCCAGACTCAGTCTGGACATCTACCAGGGACATGGCATTGTGGAGTTCTGTGCATCCGGCCAATCCCAAAGTGGTCTAGTTGCACACTATTATAGATTTAATTGCACAGCGGTCCTCCATATTCTTAGTGACCGGTTCAAAGCAGAAAAGGATTACTGGAACAGTCTAGTCCAGACCATATATCAGTGATCTAATGATTGGAACTAGAACAAGTATTTACATGAATTAATAATGTTTACTCCTTCTAGGTAATATTTAACATAAGTCTGTCAGACCCCCCATTATTTACTGTTAATACATCTCAGTGCCTAGAACATATTAGTCCTTTAATTAATTTTGTTCAATGAATTTCTTTGTAATCTGGTTTCAGTTAACCCAGTTTCTACACTCTGTCACACTGAATGTCATATGCTAAATTTATAGTGTTTACTAATTATTCTATTTAGGGAATGATAGAAGATACATTTTGGCTTATATCTAATGGTACAAGGCTTTAAGCTTTTAAAAGGCATCAGCTGAGAGAAGGGAAACTATAATAGTTGGCTCTTTTCTCAATATCTATTAATGACCCATTCTGACCCATTATTTATTAAACACTTGTATTCAAGGTTCATTGATCATGTACCTACTTTAAGTAAGATATTAAGAAGCTATATAATGTCATTCAAATTCATAGAGGGTATAATTTTACATTTTTAGCACTAGTAACTTCTCTGAATTTTAAAAAATCATATATATGTATATTTTGTGGAAAAAATGTTATATAGAGACAAATTTGTGGTTTGCATAAAAAGATTGGTACGGTGTATTTTAATCTACCTTATTTTATTACAATACGTACCAGAGTGTATTCTTTAAGATGAGGACAGACTAGGCTGCATTCACTACTAAACTTATCTGACAGATTCCAGTTTTCTTAAATATCTATTAATAGCACACTGAACACCAGGATATGCCATTTTGTGTGTTACCAGTCTAAACAAACTTAGTTGAATCAAGATGCAATTTATATGTTCTAAGGTAATTTACCTTTTAAAGTGAGCCCATATGTTGGGGTCTCTCTGATGGTTCTGGAGCTTTATCAAGGCAGCTGAAAGGAAGCTCCTTTTTCGTCCTTTCTCCCCGCATTAACTTCCCACCTCATCTCTTCTTAGTGTCTCTCAATCTTTTGCTTTGCTCTCCCATTTTAAGAGAAATCCCAGCTACTGGCATAGTATTATTACACCTTAGTACTCTGCTGGAGTGGTGAGGTTCTACACACCATGTCAGACGAGCACCAAACTAAGAGTAAGGAACTCACAGAGGCTGGGCAGCAGCTTACCTTAGCACTTGGCTGCCTTTCATTTATAAACTGAGTAGCACTGCTGGACCACAGCCACTATGGTAATCTCTGAAACTGTGTGCTATGCAAAAATACCAATGAGGGCAATGAGCACAGGAAACAGCTCCAGAGAGTGCTTAACTTAGAAACCAGAGACCACATGAGTCAGAGTGAGCTGAAAGCTAGGACCTATATTTAAAAGCTTTTTATAACTTACTAGGTAAGGGTGAGATCTTGATATTGTGAAGTACACCACGAACATGGAATGTGCCATAGTATGGAACAAATACAGTTCAAAGTTCCAATGAGATACACTGTTCATTGTTCAAAGTTCCAATGAGAAGACAGAATTGAATACAAATGCCTTAGTCTATAAGGACCCTTTACTATTCATATATGGGGATGTTTAATATATGTCAGTCAGTACCCTTAAAAAGCAGAATGGACAGTCTGGAAGCTTCTCTAGATGACCAAAATCCAAACAAGACAAGACGGGATAAATAGCAAAGGGGTGAGCTGTAGTTACTTACAAATTGAAGGGTTCTCAAAACCCATATGAAATACTCTTTTAAGGCCAAGAAAAACTAGTTGTACCAAGGAGTTTATGAGGTATAGAGTTTAAATTAGTCCCTAAACACTGTTGCTTTAGAGGTCTCTAACGTGACTTAGTATCTTAATGCTACTGCATTAGCACCAAAAGAGAAAAAGTTTAAAGCTGCTTTATATATCTGTATCTCCAATTATACATGAATATAATGAATAATACACGTGCGTTAAGAAAAATATATACACATTCACAGCAATTCTGCATATTTCATTGCCTTATAGAAGAGTCCTCAGAGCATGAGATTGTATATGGATTGGCTTTTTTCAAAATTAAAATATTCAATACAAAAACTGTTCTAATGAAAACCTAGATGCAGTACTTTATAAACCAGCAAACCTTAAAGAAATCCAAGTATGAAATTGCCAGCTGCTAAAGTAGCTGAAAAAGTTTTTACCAATTTAATTTTTTTATGATATCCAGGAAGAAGAAGCGGGGAAAAAAGACTTTTTTCTTTCCTACCTATAATAAACATGTCAATAGCAGCTGGATTTCGAGCCATTTGGTCCTAGGTGAGAAAAAGAATACAATCGATAAAACATATTTTACTTAATTTTTCATTGTTCATTATCTGTATCTTTCCCTGGAGATGAGGCAAAATAGATAAAAATAAAGTTGAGATAAGAAGATATATGGCTTGTTATCCTAGAAGAAAGGGTTCTGAATCAGAGTCAAGAGATCTGAACAATTCTAGGTTACTCACTCTTCTCAGTAAATGGAGAGACCAAACTACCATCCTTACAACCTTACAGAGACATCAAGTCAAAAATGAGATAAAAAGTATGAAAATGCTTTAAAAAGTTAAAAGCTATAAAAGCTCTTTAAATATGTAAAATGTTATGTAGAGTCACAAGTCTCAACTACGAAAAGCATTTTCTTTTTATTTTTTTTTTTGAGAGGGAGCCTTGCTCTGTTGCCCAGGCTGGAATGCAGTGGCTTGATCTCAGCTCACTATGACCTCCGCCTCCTGGATTCAAGCAATTCTCCTGCCTCAGCCTCCCCAAGTAGCTGGGACTACAGGCGTGCGCCACCACACCTGGTTAATTTTTGTGGTTTTTTTTTTTTTCAGTAGAGATGGGGTTTTGCCATGATGGCTAGGCTGGTCTCAAACTTCTGATCTCAGTTGATCCACCCGCCTCAGCCTCCAAAAGTGCTGAGATCACAGGCGTGAGCCACCACACCCAGCCAAAATGTAGATTTTATATTTTAAATTCCTTTTTTGAGTAAAAGTTCATATCAAGGCAAAATGAAGGCAGAGGGTGTGTAACTGAGAAATTACTGAGAACTTAAAATTATTTTTTCATTTTTATTAAATGAAACCAATACCATAATATTTTCTGTGGTTACATTAAAATAATAAAAGTCTCCTAAAAGAACTACATTTTCGATATGTCAAATACTCACTGAAGAAAGTTTTAAAAGTTTCTACTGCACTCAAAGCATGAATCAAAGGATGTTCAAAGGCTAAATTTTTGGCAAGTCTGAAACATATATTACAATTAATTACTTCAACAAAAAGCTCCTCATTAGTTTTCCTTAAAATACCTTAAGACAAATCGTAGCTTTTCCTCTGTATTTACACTAGTTTTTTATGTCCAACTGTCAAGTTTTCTCTTGAGTTCCATGCCATTATGTCAGAATATTAACTCTAGTTAGAGAGGTCTATGACTAAAATGCATAATATTCTATACCCATTCTACAATCCTGAAAATACCTAATGCATGCATTTATACAACCATCAGAATACATCTTAATGCCATATTTAAACACACGTTCTACTTACTGGACATTGGTAGAAAACTTCATTTTTGTTTCGGCCCTCTGCAGCTTCCACTGCTATGTACTGACTCAAACCAGTATGTATGCAAAAAGTTAAAGGCAGACAGTATTTCAATCCCTGTCTCTGCTGGAATCCTCCGGCAGCTGTATCGACGTCTAACAAATCTTCAGAACGATAGTGATTAGACAGTGCCATGCTTCCCAATAACCTGAGGAGCATACAGACTCAAACATGTAATACACAGCAGTGCCAAACAGCTGTGCTTCATCTTTCTGATGAATAATAATTTCCCACTCACAACTTTATGAGTACTAATTAACATGACAATTCCAAATCAGGAATACCCAAAGCACTATAATTTCTAAATATTTAATTCAAACCCTTTTGATTGGAAAAAAGATTCTGATTTAAATTGAAAATTAATTAAATGTCTAAATGGCAATGTTTTAAAAAGAAATACAGTTTTATTGTTTTCAAGAATCCATCTTGCCATGATATATTGATTTGCTGGTGTTCTGCTAGCCATGTATGTATGGCCAATTTAATGTTTAAAGAAGTAAATTATCTGATGCGTTTATCCTGATACAACCTTTGGCTTACCCTGTGCAACCAGAGAGTATAAATGTAAAGCAGCTTAAACTTTGTCCAAATTTTCACAAAGTTGGATGCCTGGGGTATAGATTAATCTCATTAAATATACAAATAGCAATACAGGTATCAAGGTATTCCTTGATGAGATTCCTAAGTCTCAATGCTTGAGCCATGTATAGATAAAAATCCCTGGGTTGCAATTTATGACCTATTTGTCATGTCGGTTCTGGGCAACTCTTCTAATAAAGTTCTCTCCTGTTTGCTCTTAAAATCTGACAATTTTTCAACTTTGTCAAGTTTCAGTTCAATAGGAAAAAATAGCCAATAATTTAGGGTCATCTAGTCCTAACTGACTTCTGTTTCTGACCCATGCCCAGTATTTGATTTCTTTCTTTTTCTGAGTCAGGATCTTGTTCTGTCACCCAGGCTGGAGTGCAATGGCTTACTGCAGCCCCAAACTCCTGAGCTCAAGAGATCCACAGGTCCCGAGTAGCTGGAGCTATAGGTGCATGCTACCAAGTCTGGCGAATTGTTTTTAACTTAATTTTTTATAGAGACAGGCAGGATCTTGCTATGCTACCCAGGTTGGTCTTGAACTCCTGACTTCAGCAATCCTCCTGCCTTGGCATCCCAAAGAGCTAGTTTCAGGCATGAGCCACCGTGCCCTGCCCCCAATATTTGATTTCTGAAGACTACCTTGTAATCTCAATGTGATTACCTCCGGGATTCCCTATACTCATTCAACCCTCATCTGAAATTGTAACAGAGTCTCACATGATTCTTCACATACAAAGGAACACCAGGTTCCAATAAGAACAATGCAAAGTTCTCCTTAAATTCTTATTAGCATTTCACAAGCACAATGTCTCTGAAATAGCTGACTTTCATAAAAGTGCAAAAGGAGTAGGCCCATTAAAAGCACAGCCTTCTAAAACTGTGGGTGAATTCTGGTGACTACTGCATGGTCCACTTTTACCCAAGAGTTCTACCATGTAAGGTGGATATGGTTGGCTGGAAGGCTGAAGCAGGAGGGTCCCTTGAGCCTAGGAGTTCAAGACCAGCCTGGGCAATATAGTAAGACCCCATCTCTAAAAATAATAATAATAAATAAAAATTTAAAATAATAAGTTTGTAAAACAAATCTTAATAAAAAAAAATAAAGCTGAACCAGGCACAGTGGTATATGCCTGTAGCCCCAGCTACTTGGGAGGCAGAGGCAGGAAGATTGCTTGACCCCAGGAGTTAAATACCACTAGCCTGGCAATATAGCAAGACATCATCTCTTGGCAAAAAAAAAAAAAAGGCTGGATGCGTGGGTTGCATCTGTAATGCCAGCACTTTAGGAGGCTGAGGCAGGAAGTGCTTGAGCCCAGGAATTCAAGACCAGCCTGGGCAACATGGCAAGACCCCATCTCTATAAAAAATACAAAAAAGTAGCCAGGCGTGATGGTGCGCCTGTACTTCTAGTTAATGGGACAGCTGAGGTGGCAGGGTCGCTTGAGCCAGGGGAGTCAAGACTGCAGTGAGCTGAGGTCACGCCACTACACTCCAGGCTGGGAGACAGAGCAAGACCCTGTCTCAAAAAAAAAAAAAAAAAAGCTCCACAATAAATACTTCACTTTTTAGAATTAAATTTTAAACAGGCCATTCAACTATAGACTGTGTTTAATATGACAAAACAATTTTCTTTAGTGTAGTGTATGCAGCTCTGGACAAATGATTGCTCTTTACATGTAGAGTAGGTAGAATTTGCATCAAGCTCCCAAAATAATTTGCCTGGCCTGTAATAAGATACACATTTCAAGAGTTCTGAAGAATTTGGTTAAAATATATCGCACATACCTTTACTGTATGTCCCATCTCCCATCCCATACCAGACTTCATTTTAACTATACAAGTACATTGATAGAAACTGTGTTTTTATGAGATATATTTATTTTGGTAAAATCTAATTCAAGCTATTGATTTTGTCTTATGGATTGCTATAAAGGAGAAAGAGGGAATTCCATGCGTCTTTAATTTGTTAAGGGTAACTACAAATACAATTTATTTACTTTCATTCTAAAAAATAACTTGCATCATTAAAAATAACCAAAACATTGAATATCTTACCCAGGAACCACTAACTTCTGTCCATTGTGGATTCGGTATGAACATCGATAATCGTCAGGAAGCTTGCAGCCAATCTGCGCTTCCACAGCGTCAAGGTCTTCCTCTCGAGCACCCTCTATAAAGGCACAAAAAAGAGTGAATTGTGAAGAAACAACCTTAAATCTAAGAAGAAATGCAATCTATCTGCTAACTAATGAAACAATCTTGGAGTGAGTGAATTCTGTCCAAAATCTACGGCTGAAATAGAGGGAAATGAATTGAAACCTAATTTGAAGCACTGAGCAAGCAAATTTCTTAGTTTCCTCCCAACAGGGAAAACACTGGCACTTAGTAAAACATGGAAAGTGGGTACCAATGAGATCCACAATAATGTTTTCACATTATAACACAAACCTCTAAAGTGCCTAAATCTAAAACATTCATACTGCTTTATTAAAAAATAATAATAACAACAAAACCCCTGCAAGTTCTCTAAACTGACGTTACTTAAGAGTTTTAACATTGACTCTCAATGGGAAATATAGGACATAAGGTATGGGTTCATGTGTGAGGAGGCCATTAACTTGAACTCTATTTTGCATGTTTGTAAATTTGCCACATATTCAAGCTTTTGAGAAGTGAGAAATAATGACAAATACCAAGAGAAGAGATCGACATTCAGCAGCAGCCCACCAGGTTGTTGGACTAAACCTCTTGCTGAATATTGACAACAAAAAATTGGCTTGAAGACTTTTGAAGAATCACAACAGCAGGGGAGAGGGGTCCAGGAGAAGAGGGAGACTGAGAGGTGAGCCAGGCATTGGAAGCCACCTTGTCTTTAGACAAGATAAGAATTGCTGTCAATTCTGAAAGCAAATATGAGGTTGAGTGGCCAAGAAGCTGAGCAAAGCTTTAGGCAGTACCACGAGGCTAGAGGGCAAAACAACAGAGTTCAGGGTCCACAAAGGAGAGACAGACCTGGTAAAACCCAAGGTTTTTGGGCTAGGATCCTGACTGACATCCTAGGAAAAAGGATGAACTGAAGATAAGACTAGTCCTCATAAAGACTAAAGCCCAGTTTTCAATCATATCAATCCCTGATTGCATTACAGTGATCTGCCCATTGACTAGCTGCTAGCCAAAAGCAAAAGTAATCTCTAGAAGAAAATAACGTTATCCCAAATTTCAAATTATGTCTAGCAATAAATTAAAAACAACTAGGCCTATACAAAGACAAGATCTGACTAAAGAAAGAGAAAAAATAGAAAATAGAACCAAATCCATAATACATGGTTATTGGAGTTAGTAAACATGGACTTAAAAATAACCACAATTGATACAGTCAATGAATTAAATGACAAGATCGAGTATTTCAGCAGAGAACTAGAAACTATAAAAATGAATCAAATGGAAATCTTAGAGCTGAAAAATGCAAAAACTAAAATAAGAATACACAGAAAGGGTTTAACAACAAATCATAGTTTCAAAGCTGAAGAGGGAATTATAAACTGGAAGCCAGGTCAGATGACAAAAAGGGATGGAAAAACACAAAAAGAGCCTAAGACACACATGAGAGGACATGGCAGAAAGGTCTATGATACAAGCACTGGAATCCCAGAGGGAGAGGAAAAGCAGAATGAGGCAGAAGCAGTATTTGGAGGTAACAGCAGAGAATTTTCCAAAATTGATGAAAATGTCAAACCATGATTCAGAAGCACCATAAACCCTATGGAGAAAAATTACAAACAAAATAGTTATCTAGATACATCTTGGAAAACTGCTAAAATCGAAGACAAAGAGAAATTTTAAAAGTAGCATGGGGGATAAGGTGAGTGTACAATTACCTTCAAAAGAAAAACAGTAAGACTGACAGCTAAATTCTCTACAGAAACAATAGAAGTTAGCTGGACTCAGTGGCTCATGCATGTCATCCCAGCACTTTGGGAGGATGAGGTGGGAGGGTGGCTTGAGGCCAGGAGTTCGAGACCAACCTAGGCAACATAGCAAGACCCCATCTAAAAAAAAAAAACAACTTAAAAATTAGCCAGGGATGGTGTCGCACCTGTAGTCCCAGCTACTCGCGAGATTGAGCTGGGAGGACTGCTTGAGCCCAGGAGTTGGAGGCTGCAATGGGCTATGATTGTGCCACTGCACTCCAGCCTGGGCAACAAAGCAAGACCCTGTCTTTAAAAAGAAAATAAACAATAGAAGTCAGGAGAATGATACCTTCAAAGTGATGAAGAAAAATCACTGCTGACCAAAACCCTATAACCAGTGAATATATCTTCAACAATGAAGATGAAATAAATACATGTTTAGATAAACAAAAGAAAAATTCAGCAGCAGCAGTCAGTTAAAAGAAATACCAAAAGGAATTCTTCAGGTGGAAGGAAAGTGATCCCAGATGGAAGCATGAAGACATAGGAAGGGATAAAGGGCAACCAGCAAAGGTAAATATGAAGGTTAGTCTAAAAGAATATTGAATATGTAAAATAAGAATGTTTTTAGGGAAATTAAATATGTTAAAATCAAAATCACAAAACTATAAATCAAAAGGCAGGAGGGAGGTGATTGGAGTTAATGCATTATAAAGTTCTTTCATTGTCCAGGAAGTGGAAAAAATACTAATTTACATTAGACTTTAATAAGTCAAAGATGCAATGTTTTCATCTCTAATATAATCACTAAAAAAAGAAAGGAGAAGGGAATGGAATGAAACATAATTAAGAAGATTGCAAAAAAGGAACAGTGAACAGGTGGGACAAATAGAAAAACAAACTGAAACATGGTATATCTCAACTCAAACACATTAGTAAATCTATTAAATATGAATAGATTAAATAATCTAATGAAAAGACAAACTGACAGACCAGATAAAAAACAAAGAATTATATATAAGAGACACATCTTAAAGTAAATACAGAAAACAAAGCTAGAGTAGCTCTACTAAAATCACATGAAATGAGACTTTAAGGCAAACAACTTTATAAGAGCTAATGGAGGACTTTTGTAATAACAAAAGGTTAAATTCACTACACAGATGTTCCAATTCTAATTTTATGTATATAATAAGAGCTTTAAAATATATTTTTAAATGACAACTAAAATGGGGAAAAGATATATATCTACAATCACAGTGGCTGTAGTTTTCTCCTGCTGTAATATTAGCAGCTTAAAGCACTTATTATTTCACAGTTTCTGTAGGTCAGGAGTCTAGATATGACTCAACTGGATCCTCTGCTCAGGCCCCACAAGGCTGAAATTATGGCATCAACTGGGGCTGCTATCTCATCTTACGCATCGTATGGTTAGGATCCTCTTCCAAGCTCACTGGTTGTTGGCAGAATTCAATTCCTCAGGACTGAGGCCCTCAGCTCCTGGAGGTCACCCACCATTCTCTCCCATGTGGCCCTCTCCATAATATGCCAGTTTGCTTATTCAAAGTCAATAGGAGAGGCACATTGAATCTGACTTCTGGAAGGGCCCAGTCCCTTTTAAGGGCTCATCTGATTAAGTGGGGCCCAGTCAGGATAATTTGCTTTCTGATTAATAATTAACTCAAATTCAACTAATTTGGGACCTTAATTACATATGCAAAATCCCTTCACCTTTTTCATATAATATGACCTAATCAAAGAAAATCAGTTATTTTCATAGTACCACCTACACTCAAGGAGAGATCATTATACCAGGCATGTACACCAGTGGGTGGGAATTTGGGGACTATCTCAGAATTCTGCCTACCACAGCAATAGATTTTATCATACTTCTCTCATTAACTAACAGAACAGGTAGACAAAATAAACAATTCAGTAAGAGTGTAGAAGATTTGAACAAGATTAACAAATGTTACCTAATTATATATACAGTATTGAACTCTATAATCGCAGAAAATACATTATTTTTAAGTATACACAAAACATTTACCAAAATAGATCATATGCTAGACCACAGAATAAGTCGTAACAAATTTTAAATGACTGAACTCACATAAAGTATATCCTGTGATCACAGTGGAATTAAATTATAAATTATATTTAAAAGATTACTTTAAAAGTGCAAAATATTTAGAAATTAAGTAATACACTTCTATATCATTCATGGGTTAAAGAAGAAATCAAAGAAATCAGAAAATACTTTGAACTGCATAGTAATGAAAATACAATGTATTAAAACTTATGGGACAAACTAATGTGCTCAGTGGGAAATTTAGAGCTCTAAATTCATTTGAAAAAATAAGAAAGCCTGAAAATCTATGATCTAAGCAATGATCCCAAGTCAGGAAAAAAAAAAAAAATCACAGTAAATTCAAAGAGAAGACATCAAAGAAATTAATGAAATAAAAAACAAACATACAGTAAAGGACTGACAAAGGCAAAAGCCAGCTCTTTGAAAAGATTAATAAAATTAATTCACCCCATCTAGCAAGACTGATGAAGAAAAACAGCAAAAGTATAAATAATTAATATTAGAAATGGAAAAGGTGATAGCACCACAGATCCAACAAGCATTAAAAAGATAAGAGGATATTATGAAAAACTTTATGTCAACAGATTTGAAAACAGATGAAGTGGACAATTTCCTAGAAAACAACTTATCAAAATTGACATAAGAATAAACAGAAAATCAAAATACTCCTATATCTAATAAAGGAATTGAATCCATAATTTAAAACTTTCCTACAATGAAAAATCCAGAATTGAATGGCTTCACTGGTGCATTCTACTAATCATTTAAGCAAAAAATAAGACCAAGCTTACATAAACTCTTCCAGGGAACAGAAAAAGAGGCAACACTTCCCGACTCGTTTTACAAGGCCAGCATCATCTTGATACCAACACCTGACAAGAACATTGCAAGAAAGGAAAATTACAGGCCAAACTCTCATGAACACAGATGTAAAAATCCCAATAAAATACTAGCAGATCATATCCAGTACATATAAAAAAGATAATATATTACAATCAAAGTAGGATTATTCCAGGAATATGGAGCGGTTTAGCATTCAGAAAAGCAATTAATGCATTTCAGTGCATTAACAAAATAAGGAGAAAAATCATGAGAATCATAAGGCAGACAAGGCATTTGATAGAAATTCAATTATCCATTTAAAAAACAAAAACAAACATCCTCTTCCCAAACTAGGATCAGAGGGACTATCTTCAATCTGATAAACAATATCTACAAAAAAAACCCTACAGCAAACATCTTATTTAAAGGTGAAATGCTGAAAGCTTTCCCTCTGCAATCAGAAAGATAAGGATGCCCACTATCCCATCATTACTCCTCTCCAACACTGTACTGAAGGCCCTCGCCAGTGCAATAAGGCAAGAAAAAGAAATACATGATATATGAGGCTTGGAAAGATAGAAATACAACTGTCATTATTCTACACCCTTAGGGAAATGTGAATGAAAACCACCACTACACACCTGCCAAAAAGGTTAAAACGAATGGTAACATTAAAGTGCTGGTAAGAATGCAAACTGGTAGAACCACTTTCAAAACTAAACACCATCTTTTGAAGTTTAATATAAGCAACTCTATATCCCAGCAAACCCAATGCCAGATATTTACCCAGTAGAAATATACTCATATAGACATCAACAATGTATATAAAAATTTACAGCATTATTTGTAATAGCCAGAAATAGAAATAACCCAAATATCCATTAACAGTAGGGAATAGTCTACTCAGATAATGGAGTATTACTGCAGCCAAAATTAACAAACTCTGTTACACTCAAAAAGATTGAATCTCACAAAGCAGAAATAATCCATACAAAATACTTATTCATACAACTTACATAAAGTTCAAAAAAGAAAACTACTCAACAGCATAAACAATCAGAATAATGGTTGCCTCTGTGAAAGAGGGAAGAAATATGAGGAGGGCTTCTAGGTACAGATAATATTCTACTTCTTGGTCTGGAGGGTGTTAGAATGGACATGTTTACCTTGTGATAATTCAATGAGTTGTGCACTTACAACTTGTTCCTATTTCTGTATGCTAGTTAAAACCATTAGTGACAGCATGTACCCCTGGACATAATGTGATGAGAGGGGCACTTCACATCTGCAGTTATCTAAAAAAGAAAATAACTCCAGCCCCAGTCTAATCATCAGTAAAATATCAAGATGAAGCTGATTTGAGCAACTGCAATTGCTTTTACACTAACCTAACACAAAATACCTGATAAGTACTCTCTCAAAAATGTCAAGGGGCTGGGTGTGGTGGCTGGTTCACATCTGTAATCTCAGCACTCTGGGAGGCCCACAGGGGCAGATCACTTGTGGTCAAGAGTTCAAGACCAGCCTGGCCAACATGGTGAAACCCTGTCTCTACTAAAAATACAAAAATCAGTCAGGTGTGGTGGTTTGTGCATATAGTTCCAGCTACTTGGGAGGTGGAGGCAGGAGAATTGCTTGAACCTGGAAGGCAGAGGATGCAGTAAGCCAAGATCATGCCACTGTACTCCATCCTGGGCGACTGTCTCAAAAAACAAACAAACAAAAAAAAAAACTGTCAAGGTTATAAAAGACAAAGAAACTGCCACGGATCAGAGTACACTAAGGAGACATGACAACTAAATGCAATGTGGAATTCTGGACTGGATCCTGGAACAGAAAAAGGATAATAATGGAAAATCTGGTGAAATTCAAGTGAAGTCTGGAGTTTAGTTAATAGTAATGTGCCAATGAAGATGTTATAGTTTCAAAAATGTCCCACAGTGGGATACATAAAGGTAAAGGGTGAGGGGTGTATAGAACTCTCTGAACTCTCTTTGCAACTTTTCTGTAAATCTCAAATTACTCCAAAATAAAAAGTTCATTAAAAAAAGAGAAATTTTAGTATAAAAGAAACGAAGCTGAATGGCAACCTGAACTACTGGATGAGGAAAAAACTAATATTTGTACGGTATATGCCACATGTTAGACACTTAACATGTAACAGGAAACTAAGAATTTCTTAAAGAAGAGAAAGAGACAAAAAGAAACATGGCAAAAAGAAAACTAAAAGCAAATATATGTTTACAATACAGTAAAATCAAGGTTGAAAGAGGTATCCAACCATAATAGAATTTGGGAGGCAGAAAGACCAGAGTTAATCTTTGCTCTACTACTTTGACATAGTTGGTATATTTGTCCCCTCCCAAATCTCATGTTGAACTGTAATCCCCAATATTGGAGGGGGGCCTGGTGGGAGGTGATTGGATCATGGGGGTGGATTTTTTCTCATGAATGGTTTAGTATACTTCCCTTGGTGCTGTCCTCAAGATAGTGAGTGACTTCTCATGAGATCTGGCTGTTTAAAAGTGTGCCGTACCTCTCTCTCTCCCTATTGATCTTGCTTTTGCCATGTGACACGCCTGCTCATGCTGTGCTTTCCCCATGAGTAAAAGCTCCCTGAGGCCTCCCCAGAAGCAGATGCCGCCATGCTTCCTGTACAGCCTGCAGAATGATGAACCAATTAAACCTCTTGTCTTATAAATTACCCAGATTCAGACAGTTATTTATAGTAATGCAAAAATGGACTGATACACACTGACTGCATGATTTCTGGCAAGTTATTTCACCTCTTTAATCCTGTTTCTTCATTCTCAAAGGGGGATAATACCACCTACCTTAGAGAATTATAGTGAGGATTAAATAAGACTTCACGAATAAAGTGCTTTATTCGCACTCAGTAAATATTTATTTACTTTCTTTTCCCCTTAACCTACTCACAGAAGGAAACAGTGAAAAACTTACTAGGAGCCAAGAAGCCTAGATTAGAGTTGCATCTTGGTCACTAGTTTGATACCTTGCATGAGTCACTTAAACTCTCTGGATATGTTTCTTCAACTTACCAGCATAAACCAGGACGGGCACATTAACAGCCCACACTCCAAATCCTGGCCTGCTGCCTCCTTGTATGAATAAAGTTTTATTGGAATACAGCAACACTCATTTGTTTATGAATCATCTTTGGCTGCTTTCCCACAACAGCTGAGCTGAAGAGTTGTGATAGAGACCATGTGTCCCACAAAGCCTAAAATTTTACCATCTGGTCCTTTAAAGAAAAAGTTTGCCAACCCCTGGTCTAAACAGTC
Organism: Rhinopithecus bieti; assembly: GCF_001698545.2. NCBI lineage: Eukaryota > Metazoa > Chordata > Mammalia > Primates > Cercopithecidae > Rhinopithecus > Rhinopithecus bieti. Next base: position 1,518,181 of record NW_016814096.1, read on the forward strand.
TCTAAGGTGCCTTCCAACTCTAAAATTTTAAGCCAAAACTTAAGGTAAATATGAGATATGAAGATATGTGATAACAATATATCTTAATTTCAAGATTCTCCAAAAAAATTTCCCCAAGCCCAATGCCTATTTGCTTTCTGATTTTCCTTTTTATCTGCAACCTCTATAACCTTGTGATGGATTCAAGACTGTGGCAGCTGAGGTGAGCAGCAAGTTTCCTAACTTGGTTCTAAAATTCATAAGCCTAGGGTTCCAAGAACCCCCAGCACTGCAGACATCGAAGAGCCTTTATCCTATTCCAACTCATGGCAAAGCCCCAGAGAACTGGCACCGTGGAGTAAAACAGGAGCTGTCAAGGAATTATCTGACAACCCCACCTCCAACTGCTAGGTAGTACAGAGAGCCTGGAAATGCCAAAATTCATGCACCAAAAAAAAAAAAAAAAAAAAAAAAAAGAAAGAAAGAAAGAAAAAGAAAAGAAAAATAAGCAGCAGCAGCAGCAGCAGCTGTTACATATCCTTAGTTTTATCTTCTTGATAGCTCTGAGCCTAAGAGCAGAACCATATACCATATCATGTTCCAAATCTCCTAATATTTAAACTAGCTCTTCTAGTCCAATACAAATTCCAAACATAATAGGATAGGTCCTGTCTCCCTTCAGTCAATGTTAAGACCCATAGCTCTGGAGTCAGCTCTGTATCCAAATCCTGGTTTTTGCCTTTTCCTTTGTGATGGTTAAACAACTTAGTTTTTTTGTTTGTTTTGTTTTTGTTTTTGTTTTGGAGACGGAGTCTCGCTCTGTGACCCAGGCTGGAGTGCAGTGGCACGATCTCAGCTCACTGCAAGCTTTGCCTCCAGGGTTCACGCCATTCTCCTGCCTCAGCCTCCCGAGTAGCTGGGACTATAGGTGCCCACCACCATGCCTGGCTAATTTTTTTGTATTTTTAGTAGAGACGGGGTTTCACTGTGTTAGCCAGGATGGTCTCCATCTCCTGACTGCCCACCTCGGCCTCCCAAAGTGCTGGGATTACAGGCATGAGCCACCGTGCCCAGCCACAACTTAGTTTTTTATGCCTTAGGTAATCCACCTATAAAATGAGAATAGTAATTATTTATCCCATAGGACTTTTGCAATTAAATGGAGTAATACTCAAGAAATACTTAGCCAGTGCCTAGCTTTGTGTTTAATTAATAATAGCTACTGTAAGCCCTTGCCTTATCATCACCAAATACCTATTTTCAGATTTATTTTCCTCTTGAAATATTCAACCCTACATACCAAGTAAATAGTATTATTCTTTTTTCTAAGAAAAGGTACTTTTCTTAATCAAGGGTACTCTTCTTCAAAGCGCGACTCTTTCTGCCAAATCATTCTTTCTTCTACCTTCTAGCAATTCAGTTTCAAGCACCTGGTCATGCAACTGTGATTTGCATGAAAGTAATATTTGCATGGGAAATTAGAGAGGAAACACAAAATGCAAAAGGAATACTGTTTCAAAAGAGTCTTTAGTTCTAAAGGGAAGAAAATATTTGAGAAGAACTGATTCCAACTTTAGCTCAGCAAAACCGAACATGTATACAATGCCTTTCAGTACAGAAATCTGAAAAAAACTGGGAGGGTAAAGTAGGTAAGTGGCGATCTATCTACAATCTATTTTCATGATTGTTAATTAAATCAAATTAATGGAAATAGCTTAATATTTCTTGCCAAAATTGGACAATAATGGTATAATAGAAAGAGCATATTCTGGAGTCGAACAGACTTCAGTTCAGATCTTAGTTCTACTATTTTGTAAATGTCAAAATAAGGATAAAAGTTTTCCTTACTCTACTAGGTTGCTCTTACACAGGTAAAGACCAAGGATCTTTCTGAATATTAGACTATCAAACATTTACTTGTACTGAAAATAGGAAAGAGTATTGATACAGTAGGCAAAATTTCACAATCAAAAAAAATCTTTTAAAAGAAATCACTGTAATTACTCTCACACAATCTTAGCATGACTGCTTTCTTAATAGAAAACAAATATAAGGATAAAAGTTCAGCTTTCGCTTCTGATAAATAACCACGTGGATCCCAAGGCTGAGAAAAAACAGCGTAAGCACTAGAGTGAAGGTCCTACTTCCATGGCCAAATATGAACAGTAAATCACAGACAAGGTTGGATTAACACAGTTGTGTAGGCCGGGCGCGGTGGCTCAAGCCTGTAATCCCAGCACTTTGGGAGGCCGAGACGGGCGGATCACGAGGTCAGGAGATGGAGACCATCCTGGCTAATACGGTGAAACCCCGTCTCTACTAAAAAATACAAAAAACTATCTGGGCGACGAGGCGGGCGCCTGTAGTCCCAGCTACTCGGGAGGCTGAGACAGGAGAATGGCGTGAACCTGGGAGGCGGAGCCTGCAGTGAGCTGAGAGCTGGCCACTGCACTCCAGCCTGGGCGGCAGAGCAAGACTCCGTCTCAAAAAAAAAAAAAAAAAAAAAAACACAGTTGTGTAGATGACAGAGATTCAAAGTTATTTAAACTAACCTATTTATACTAATAGTAATGAAAACGGGGAAAGGGACCCTGCATTCCCAGTACCTTTCAGAGATAAAACCATCCGAGGACACCTGGGCTCCAAATATTTCTTGAGATCATCCCAGGCCTTTTTAATAGCAGCATAATGGTCAATGTATCTTCCTACATCAGAGTAAGTATCTATGAAGAGAGATTTCCAACACTGATTCTTCTGTGTTTTCTCTTCCCTAAATAGATGAAAAACATGAGACTTAAAATCTTTTAAAATAATATTAGCATTTATTTTAGATACCTGCAACATAAAGGAATGTGTACTTTTCCTTTTCATTATATTTTAGCCACAAATGAAGATCAGATAGCAAAAGTGATATATACATTAAAATTTTAACAAAAGTTACTGCTGGCATGGTGGATTGTTAGGCACTCATTTTCTCATTTTCTTTCTAGTTATTTTTTTCAGTTTTCTAATCTTTAATAAAATATGAATAGTAGTAATGCATAAATTTCAACTTACTCTTAAAAGATACCAATTATAAAATTTTAAAGGCATCATGTATTCTGTTTTAGAGAATAGAATCTTATGATATAATAATATTAATCTAACACATATCTACACTGAATTAGTTGAGAATCATAGAACATGAAATTAATTACATGATTCAACATTCCTATTTGGTAAAATTCCCCAAGCATTTATTGAGTGTCCACTTAGCCACTGAGGATATAAAAAAATAAGGTACATTTTTTGCCTTCAAAAAAGGTAGAGTCTAACCAGTGAGAAAGAATAAAGCATAAAATTAAGAATCAGAAGTGACAGAGGGTAAGGCAGCCACAGAGGGCCTTAAGGTAACATACTAACGAGCTTGGTAAGAAAGGCTTGGTAAGCCTTTGTGATGAATGTAGAAGGAGGGAGAGAAGTGGGGAGAGAGAGAGAGAGAGAGACACACACACCTAGGATGACTCCTAATTCTGATTTGGATGCCTGAGTGGATGATGCTGCTATGAAGACTGGCAATGCTGAAGGATAGGTTTAGGAATGGGGAAAAGAACAATTCAGAGTGGGTTTTTTTTGCGGGGGTAGGAGAGGGAAGGGGAGCATCTTTTTATTAATCTAAATAATATACACTTAGATTATTAAAACTAAAAGGTACCAAAGAACTTACGATGAAAAACTATTCTCCTGTTTTAAGTCCAACTCCTCAAAGGAAATCTTAGGTATTTCTAGAAGTTACCTCTACAGTTCTAAATGCTTATGCCTCTAGTTGTTGATTTATCAACTTCACATGTATCTACTGATACCCCAAAGGGAAACACGGAAAGATCTAGCAATACTTAAACTTCCCCTTACCTGTTCTTTTTCCTCCCAGTGTTTGATAGCTCTGTTATTAATTTTCAGTTCTGTCTAAAGCTTGCAGCTTTAAATAATATGCTTAAACCTCTGCTTCTTACTTTACCAACTTTAGTCACTACCTGACTCCACTCGATCTAAGAAAAGACATTAGCATTCCTACTCATTTCTTCCACCTTTCTCAACTCCTACTTTCTGTCATCTGTACTTTGATTCTGTCAAATTTGTTAACATTTACTGAATCCAGTTAATAAGTGTGGGACAGCCAATAGAAAGGTCCAGCAGACAGTTCTGCAAACAATTCTAGAGCTCAGCAGGGAAGTCAGGGAGGGAGATTCAGGTTTGGGAGTTAGGAGCATGCAGATAGTCACTATAAATGGCAATAATGCATGCAGTAGAGTTCAGAGAGGGAGAGCAGAATGGGCTAAGGACAGAACCTTGGCGAATACCAACATTTACTAGCAGGCACGAGAGAACCACCAAAGGACATAAAGAGACAAGGATTAGAGAGGAGAATCAGGACAGACTAGTGTTATGGAAGAAACCAAGGGCCAGTTTTCAGAAGTACATATTCCCCAAATACTCACTCAGATATCAGCCAGTATTTTTTGCAATGTCTTCTCCAGAGCGGATCATGACTTGATAGTTGGCTAAGTCTTCGACTGACATAGCAACAGCTGGCAGTAACCAGATTCACCGATAGTATTAAAAAAAAGTAAGAAAACAATTTTAAAATAAAGATTAAAATATCCATTGTTAAGTTTTGTTTTATGCCTTTTGTTTCTCTTATTTTTCACTGATTACCCTTACAATTACAAAACCATTTTCTAAAACATGTTTAACATGTTAAGTAGTATAATTGCCTTGTTAGTAGTGAAACTGAGTCCACAAATAAACCCTGAAACATCTACAATCGTAATTTTTCACAAAAATATCTACAAACCATATATACCACTGGAGTTAATCTCGAATCAAGGAATTGTCCTATGCTTACTGTCAGGACAATACTCACTTTTACATATAGGAAGAAAGTTATTTAGTCATAAAGGGACTTGGGGTTTTTTCCCAAGATCTGTAAGATATATGCTACTAAATACACAGATATTTTATTGTTGTTTTTTAAAATTTTTTACTTAAAGGAAAAAAGTATTGCCACCAAAACCACTTTTTCATTAAAGCCACCTATAGAGGGTGCCCGAATCATAACAGATGTGATTCAGTAATCATGGCTCTACAAGTTATCAGCTGCCACAAAACATGGAATGTTAGAAGCAAATAACTTTCTTACCATATAAAGATTTCTAACACAACAGTGTTGCAATCCTGTAAATTCTACCCTACATAATTAATTTGTAAAAAGAATGAATCTAAGATTAGGACTCAGTTATATTAACAGAAAGTAGGTATTCAAAGATCTCACTTGGGCAATAGCTAATCAACAGAATCTTAAATCACATCAGGTTTGTCAAGGCCATGACTAAGGTGTGTTAAAAACCAATCTATAATAAACAAAATTGCCTTTGTTTGATTTTCAGATTTTACAGAAACATCATCTTCATCCTTTTCTGCCAAGTTCAGGAGATGCCCAAATTAACTTTTGTAAACATAGGAATTCCTTCAGTTTTGTGCATTCAGTTTCCATACCCTCTTCTTGATTCCTCTCCCTCCACTGCCCTAGGAGCTAAACAACATAAAAGAATCTGGAATATGCATGAAAGATGAATTCAATGAGCATCAAGATTGAAAACTACTGTTCTAGAGATTCTGATCCAGTTGGTTTAGACTGAGATCTGTACCTCAGGCATCTATATGTTTAAAAAGTGCCACAGGCCATTCTCATACACAGGTCATTCTGATGCACAGTGTGGAACTTATTCACTCCATTTCAGAATAAATCACTCTGCAACGGAGAGGGTATCAGATTATCTCAATTCAAACTATGCAACTGATGCTACATGATTCCAGTGTACTAATCCAATCCAACCCAGTCCAGTTCAGCAAATACATACCAAAAACTTCAGAGCTTATCACTAGACTAGACCCTTGACAAAACTGGGCGGTATGGTACAGGAAAAAAGTTGCAATACACTGGACACTTTTCTGTAGATAAATTCAAATGGTATTCAACTCAATTTATTTCCACAGACATTTACAGAGGGATCATGTCGCTTCTGTTTAAAATTGTGATTACTACCTAAGGCATTTAAAGTAAAATTTTACCTCCTCACCGTGGTTCTCAAGGTCCTGCATGATCTTACCACCCTCATCTGATCACTGTCTGTGAGTCACTCCCTACCTCCAGCAACGCCAGCCTTCTGTATCTTCCACCAGGCCATGCTGTTGAACAGTACCATTCAGCAGTCCCGTCAACCTCTGAACATACTTTTCCCCCTGCCAGAACTGCATATGTCCTGCTTCCTATATGGCAGCTCCTTCCGATTTGATCACCTCTCCCTTTCTATTTCTTAACAGAGCAATCTATTTCCCTCACTGCACTAAGCACCTCTTGCAATTATGGCTTGCCCACTGGACTGTAAGCTCCATAAGAGCTGCCTTATCTGCGTTGTTCACTACTGTACCCTCAACACTTAACAGACTGGCACATAGCAGGCCCTCGGAAAAAAAAAAAAATCTTTGAATACGAAGATAAGCAAGGCAGTCCTTACAATCAAGAAGCACGCCATCTACCTGACATGGCAAATCAATTCTGCAGGAAGAAGGTACAGAGGGCATCTTCTCCACCTTGCCAGGTTGAGAAGAAGTAGGCAAGGCATTCCAGGCAAGGTCGAGAGCTTGAGCCACAGGAAAAAAAAAAGAAAAAAGAAAGTGCAAGTGTGTTGTGTGCTGGCAGAAGCCTGATTTGGCTAGAATGGATGGTGCAAATGTGATAGTGGAGGAGAAATAAGTCCTGGAGGACCTCAGATATACAAGCCAGATGATAAGAGCCTTCAATGCCCCAGAAATTTAGGTTACAGTCTATAAACATAAGGGTGTCAGAGGTTTTAAGGAGAATGACAACCAGATGTGTCTTAGAAAGATTACTCTGGCAGCAGTCAAAAGTTGGAGGTTGTTAGTTAAATTGTAAGTATTTTCTAGAAAAATAAAAGTGCTAGCAGGTACAGGTAGCGAGCAGTACAGGTAGTGACCAAAAACTTGAGGTATCTATCACCACTTAGCTAGGCCAACAACTATCTGTAACTCCAAGAAATCTGTATTTATAAAAGAACCTCTAATAACACAGGGCACAATCATCAAATGGCTAGAATCTAATGGTTAATCCAAAACACAAAACAAATCTCGCCCACCTATCCTAAGAGGGCGACTTTGCATCCTCTGCAAATCTATACGGTAGCACAGGAAACTCACAGCCATGCCACCCCCTGTCAAGGGTGTAAACAATCCTGACAGCTGGGGGGCGGGCTGGCAGCGCCATTTCTTCCACCACCTCAGACAGTCCCAAGTTCTGAAGAAACTGGGAATTGAACCACCTTATCAGCAACCGGTGTTTATTTCTGGAACAGATGCTAGTAATGTGGGAAACCCAAGGTGTCCAGGAGAGAAGACAGTCACCGGCATGGCATCACCGGAAGTCAGTACCAAAACACAAAATCCAACATCGAACCGTAAGGAGCAATGCTGACAGCAAAACAATTCTCACGCACTGAAGTCCGAAAGTGAGCCCTGACAGCGATTCTGGCGCTTGGGAAGTCGCGCCAGGGGAGTATAAGGGGCTGCCTATCTCCTCCTCTCGCTGGCCCCACCTGCCCACGCCGGCGCCAGACTCCGCAGGCCCCGGACCCAGCAGAGAAGAGCGCCTGGCAGGGACAGGAGCTTTTACACAGCAGCCGGGACTGACCCCGACCAGGCGGGCACCTGCGGGGCCAGCGGGGGTCCACGGAGCGCGGCGGGGCGGCAAGAGAGCCACTACCTCTTTCTCTTGCAAGTGGGCCTCGCCGAGGCCTGGGAGAGAGGGGCTCTCGTCGCTTCTCAAACCTGGGCCCAGGACGGGAGGAAGACTCGGGGCGAGGTCCTTTCCGCCCCCGTCTGGTCCCGGTCCCCGGTGGCTCTGCAGGATGAGGGCGGCCCTGGCGTCACCTTCTGATGTCGCGGGAGCCCGGGTCCTGTCAGCGGCCCCGACCTCCTTCCCCCCTGCCTCACCGCCTCCTCTCCCCATCCCCCACCCCTGCCATGCGTGTCGTCCCATTACTTGATTAGGTCCCGATAGTCCAAAAAGGATAAGATGAGGAGCAGGGGATCGGTGGGCAGCGACTCTAGGGTCAGCGGCGCCGTGTCCGTCTCCATGGCCGCCATCTTGCCTGGCCCGGTGCAGGTCTAGCCCCGCCCTGGCCCCGCCCCTGCCCC
>NW_016814096.1:1526644-1538060 GCF_001698545.2 Rhinopithecus bieti
CCAGCCGCTCGTACAGGTTTGTTATGTAACCGCCGGGCCAGCCCCGCCCCCAGGGCGGGCTGAGGGGCGGCTCCCTGGAGGCCCCGCCCGCGAGCCGGCAGCCAGCCGCGCGGTGCGAGTACAGCCGGCTTCATTCACGCTCCTCGTCACATCTCTCCAACTCTGTTCTCGCATCCCGGTTCGTCAACTTGCCCATCCCGGGACCTTTTTGTTGCCAAATCTGCCTCGGTGTCCCCAGCTCCTCCTGCGAAGTTTTACACTCAGTATCCAGGAAGCCTCACTCAAAATCTCACACCGCTCCACGCGCTTGTTCCCCAAACCCATTCCTTCTCTTTGTTTTCCCATCCGAGAACCCCTGGTTTTCCCCGCTCAGCCTCCCCCACCCCGCGTGTCCCCCGCACACAGCAGGGCCGCTCCGAGACTTGTCCACTCAGCAGGAGCAGAGTTGAGAATCAGCCAGGGAAGCCAGCTGAAGGCCCTTCTCCCAAATTAAGGAAATGGTCGTTGAGTGCTTAACTTCACGCCCCTCCCCGTCTTCCTAAGTAAAATGTGTACAGGGAGTGAGCCTGAGTCTCAGTCGCTGTCCCTTAATTTGGTTGTCATGGCTATTTTCAGCCTATTAGCGTAATGCAAAGGATACAGTGTGGATTTTTTCCAGCTTTAAAATTTATTTTGGCCAGGGTTTAGATCCCGCAGCGTTAAGTATCCCCCATGTAAAGGGATGAACTGAGACTCCCAGAGGGCATAACTGATGGAGGCACGAAGATGTCTGCTCTTCAGCTTTGCCAAGGTGATATTAAAATGAGAGTGGGGGAAGTATAATGGGTCCATACATCACTTGCCTGACTTTTTCTTTTCCATTGCTTTTCCGAAGGCAATATGTTGTTGTAAGGGGCTTTGGGGAATCCAGACAGATCTGGACTTCACACACCTGTCATTTATTTCACTACTAGTGAAATGTTGGCATAGTTATGTCTAAGTTCTCTGAGACTGTCCCTCGTCTCTAAAACCACCTCTCCTTTGGTGAACTAAGGATGGCGATAACGCTTTATGTAAAGTGCCTGGCCTGATACTCAATAAATGTTCATTTTCCAAACTTATACATACATCAATCACTACGTTCTCCAAACATTTCCATATCCTGCAGAAAGTTTCTCTCAATTATTTGGAAGAGTGGAAGTGATATGCCCCGCCCCCCTAAAATCCATTTTCTCCATTCTTCATACCATTAATGCCTTCTATTTATGGTTTTGCTTACTAGTTATAACCCCTATCACCCAGCCAACAAAACAGAACAACAGCAACAAAATACTCTGCCTACATCTCTGTGCTTCCAAATTGTTTATGCACATACTTAGAAGAACATTTATTGAATTGAATTTCAATGACTTGTTCTGTGTCTCTCTCATCTAGCTGTAAACTCTCAGTCTTACTCATCTTTCTAATTTCAGGGCTTAGCAAGGTATTCAATAACTAGAAAGTTTAAATTCAGGTTGAATGGATGAATTAAGACAGAATAATCATTTCTGTTTACAAGGGAACCATACCTTTTTACATAGACAAATGCTTATAAAGGTATTTGATCCTGATTTATGTTTGTCTCCATTTCGCCTTCAGATGGGCCACCTGTTTGAAATCCAACAGCTGGTGGGAATTTCAGGTACACTGCATTTGCTTTTGCTATCCTATTGCACTTGGACTTGGTGCAGCTACGACCTAATGCAGAACACAAAGTATGAAGCTACTGTACTGTCAGGGCCAGAACTAAAGTGAGGGAAGAAAGCTACTTGCTTGGGGCACAAAATTTAAGGAGAAGTGCCAAAAAACTGAATAATCAAATAAATAACATTTTAATGCAATATTTTTTAAAATAAAAATTAATGCAAAAAAAATTCACAGTGAACAAAATACCAAACTCAAACAAAAACAGGATCTCACAGTGCCATGTAAGCCATATTAGAGCCTGATGCAAAAAGAAAAGACAATGCACACCCCTAAATACATGCTTTTTGTGTTTGTTGTTGTTGTTGTTTTGGAAACAGGGTTTCTCTCCCATCGCCCAGGCTGGAGTACAGTGACATGCTTTCAGCTCACTACAACCTCTGCCTCCTGGGCTCAAGCAAACTTCCTGCCTTAACTTCCTGAGTAGCTGAGACTACAGCTACACCACAATGCCCAGCTAATTTTTGTATTTTCAGTAAAGACAGGGTTTCACCATCTTGATCAGGCTAGTCTCGAACTCCTGACCTCAAGTGACCCACCTGCCTCAGCCTCCCAAAGTGCTGGGATTACAGGCGTGAGCCACCATGCCTGGCCAGGTGGAAGACTTGCTTCTCCCATGTGGCTAGGCTTACAGCTTCTGCCATGCGCTCTCAGCCCCTCTTTTCCAGGCTGCTAAGCCCTGCCACTTCCCACCTTGCAAAGTGCCATTGGGTTGCCAGCCCCTGCTGCACTAGCCCAGGCCCCTCTGGAGAGGTGGCTTTGGCTCAGGCTCCACTTTTCTCCCCAGCATGGTATGAGGCATGTGGTAGAGGTTTTGGGAGCAATGCAGGTAGGCAGGACCCAGGAGAGCCCTTTCCTGGGCCAGGGCTTCCTATTGCCTACCCCCTGCGACCCTGCCCCCAATGCTGGCTGGAAAAGGGGTAGGTAGGAAGAGACAGTCCAGGATTCGGCTATACACATCCCCAGGGCTAAGCTTGAGGGCGAGGGCTTCAGAACCTGGGGGCCTGAGTGGAAGAAACAGTCCCTCCACATTTGCTCATTGTTTTGGAAGTTGGTTTCTAAAGAGTTTCACTAAAACAGTATTTGCTTATCATTTTAATTTCTATGGCAGATCAGAAAGCAGAAGGTTCTAAGGCCAGGCATGGCAGCTCATGCCTATAATCCCAACACCTTGGGAGGCCAAGGTAGGCAGATTGCTTGAGTCCAGGAGTTCCAGACCACACTGGGTTTTAAAAAAGAAATCAGAAGGTTCTAACAGAAGGGTTCAGCTGTAGAATTAAAAAAAAAAAAAGGTTTCTCTTTTTCTCAGGAGAGGGACAACGCTTGAGAAACACACAGTCTTACATGTTTCCTTTAGAACCCCAGTGGCATCTTATCTATGATGAGTAGCTCCTAGCAGACAACACCCCACCTCTTGGTAATCACATCGTAGTTTCATCGGCTTTAAGGTTCTCACTGGCTGTTTAGGTAAATCCTTCAGACATTAATTCCTATCAAGTACAAGCATCCGGGCTCAGGACTGTGAGAGATCAAGCTGAACACAGTGCCATACCTGCCCTTTAGAAAGTGACAGACACTCCCTCATGGTTTGGTTGGGGGCAGGCAAATTCAAATGGCCCTGGAGACTCATTTTCTCACCTGTTTTCATGGTTTAGCAATTCGCTGCCTCAGCAGACCTGAGTTAGCTTAGAGACAGAACAGGATGCTCTAGAAGTTCCAACTAAATTGCAGCCTAGAGGTGCCCCGAATCCCCGGCTTCTACCCCAGCATTTGTAAAACAGAGTTTAAGATCCTTCTCTATTGAACTCTTTGCGAGATGAATCCAGTCTGGCTTTGCCCAGCCTAGGCATATCTCTCAGCGGGACAGGGAAGCTGGGGGCTGGGATGGATGGTGGGATGGGGAGAAGCGGTTACTTACATGCTCCTCCTTCTCTACTTGTATCCCCCTCCCCCACCCAACTTGTATTTATACCACATGGCGCTGGTAATGTGTGTCTGTGGCCCCTGAAAGGCAGTTGCACACATGAAGATTAAACTCCACTTTGCCTTGGTGCTAAGTGTTTTTGGAACTGCCCTTGTCCAACTGGGCCTTCCCAGAGCCAAAAGCATTCTCTCCTGGGGGGCCCTGTCACCCAAGCCCAGGTGTCAGCAATCCTGGTTGTGCTGAGGCAGTCCTTGCATTTGGGAGCCCGGAAGATAAAAGGGTGGGAGGATTACGATCACAGTGGGACTGCTGGGCATTAACTCCCCCAAACAAGTGTGACACCCAAAGAAAAACCCTGGGCCACAAGGCTGCAGTGATTGGTAAAAAGGAGACCCGCCCCTGCAGAGCCCAGGAACATTCAGGAGAATTATGCTTTATGGTTGAAAACAGGGAGAAGGATAAAATTGCAGGGATGAGTGATTAGGGGCTGCCACTGCTACTCAGAAAGGCAGCCAGGCTGATGGGGTGACACAAAAATCTGGAATGGATTTAGCTACTCTTGTGCAGCAAAACCAGACACTCATGGCTAATGAGAAGCCTGGACCGGATGTAAGAGATTTATAGGCACAGTTTCAGCAGCTAAACACACTAAGTTCTAGGACTTGGTTCCTTGCTCCTTCCTTAAGGGATACTTTAAATATTTCTGAATTTGCCAAACCAATGTCTGGTTTCTTTGTTTTTATCTGTGATGTGTCTCTTGCTTTTTGCAGCCTGTATAATTGATAGGAAACTTCTGGGTGCATGGTGAGTGGATCTTCTGATAAGATACATTTAATGTGTTCCCTGTTGGTGGCTTCTAGTATGGCGGCCAAGGATGTGGCCAAGAATGGCCTGTAGTCCAAAAGCCTGCCAAGATTGCATCATTGAAACAATGCTTCCTACCAGGTGGAGAGAAAATACAGTATTCTTATCCAAGACGTAATAGAGGCCAGAGTGCTGAACAACACCATCCATCAGTTCAATAGCCCTGTAGGGCTGGGGAAGTCACTAGTATATGCAATCTTACTGTGCCCTGTTGAGGCTTAAACAGGTAAGTGGCCACTATTCTTACAATGTCTGATATCGTAAGAGTGGCTGAACTAGAATTGGGCCATTAGTGATACTTGGCATGCAGGGTTGGATAGATTAATGCTGGGGTTTGTTGTTTTGTTTTGTTTTGTTTTTGTTTTTTTAGAGACAGGGTCTGGCTCAGTTGTCTAGGCTGGTCTCCATCTCCTGGACTCAAGCGATCCTCGCACCCCGGTCTCCTGAGTAGCCAGAACTACAGGCTTGTGCCACCACACCCAGCTAATGCTTAAAAAAAAAAAAAAAAAAAAAAAAAAAAAAAAACTCTTTATACCTTTTCTACCCTTCTCCATGCCCTAGGAGGTGATCTTTAGATACTCCTATCACCTGGGCTTCTTTGTTATCTGGCTTCTGGAAGAGAAAACCAGATAACAAAGAGAGAACAATGGGAGAGAAAAGTGACATTCAGGTATTTATACATCTCCACCTCCTGAGATTTTGGTTGGGGCTATGTTCCTAGGGGAGACAGCTCCTGTCAGCGCCCTCTTTCCTGCCTCCGGCTCACTCAGCTCTGATGACACTATTCCCTCCCTCCAGCTGCTAGAACTGTGCCTCTTGCTTTTTCAGGGTTAATAACAGCTCCCCTCCCCCTCACTCCATTACTAATCCCTGGGCACCTCACTGTCCTGAGTTGGTTCCCTTATCTGGTTCATACCTCTGTTAGTATTGTCCCCACTGAATTCTGTTTAGTTATGTTCCTTTGAATGTTTTGTCTGTTTCTTGAGAGGACTCTGACTGATATCACTTGCCAAGGCAAGCAGTACTGTAACAAACTCCCCAGGAGTACATTGTACATTGTCAGAGAGCTGAACAAACGCTGACAAAATGAGAACTGCTGGTTGGGGCCAAACATTCCACTCTCTTGATGACCTCACCACTGAATGTACTGCATGAACTCTGTTGCATTCCAGCTTAGAAAAGCTGACCAAAGATGAATGGGCTTCCAAGGAAGAAGAAACAATTTGGTCACCCATCTGACCTTTTTGGAGTCTTCTTGTGTGACAGCCCAAAAAGACATTCTATCCTCTATTAAAATCGAAGTTCTAATCTTGTGGCCACTAGCTGCTGTAGGGATTGGCCTAATCTCTGATTGGCCTGTTTTGGAAACAACACCCTTTATACCTGGAAATTCCACAACAGGCTTTATATACCCAATAATTAACTATATTTGAGAAGGGGACACCTATGGCAAGAAGCCTTGAAAGTGATCCAGGCATCAGTAAAGCAAACCTTGTCCTGGAGCCTCCTATCTTATTCAGATGGAATCACAGATGTCAGTGATCAATCTCACAGTGATTGCAGGCTTTGGAAATGAGACTCCACCTTCTTACCAAGAACAAGCCTGCAAGGACTTTCTGCTGCTGCTGGGCCTGAAACTAGCCCCTTCTGGAAAAACAGAGTGTCACTGAAAGGAAAAATTATGACTTTGCTACCTGATATTATCACTTTGCATTGGGTCCTATCTGAACTGAGATATCCAGAAAGTTCTGTAGCAATATGGAAATGGCACCTACAACCAAGGTTCAAGTCTGGTCCCCAATACCTTAGCCAACTTCAGGAACAACAGGTGGCTGCCCACCCATTAGACGTGGAGAAACCCACCTACTGTTAAACCTAAACTGTTGGCCTACTGGGGCCTCTTTGATAAGACTTGCATCTGACAAGAAGCATGGTTCACTGGTGAAATAGCTTGCTTCTGAGATGGGCAAATTCCGTGGAATACCAATGCCATAAATTGTTGAGGCTCACGATGCTTGCATGCTGAATAATTGGCCAAACTTCAAGTGCTGTTCTTGGCTGTCGAGCATACTGCTCCCAGATTGATGAAAATGAACCTTTACACAATATGTCAACTAGGATTCTCTAAAAAACAAATGTGAAGATAAGATTAGATTCATGAGAGATGTACTCGGGGGCTGGGCAGTGGGCAGGAAAGTCTTATGAAGGATAAAAGAGAGGGAGCAGCAGTAGGCAAGGAGTGCCTTCAGACCATGATGCAGGTCTGACACCTGTGAAAAGAGAAGATGAAGGAAGGATTTGGCAGGGAGAGTCTCGGGTTGGACTGCAGCTCTGAGAATGTCTCAGCCAGGCCAATGGAGAGTCCTCAAGCCAAAGCTGTCCATTAGGAAGTCCAGAGACCCACAGAATTGGCCTGCACTAATCCCCTGCTATGCTCAGCCACTGGCTAGGAGCAGCCAAGGGGAAGTATGGTTTTGATGCAAAAGCATGGTGGGCCGCAGACTGGCACTGTCTGTCAACTATGCTATATGTAGCAGGAGATCTGAGTGGCACATTCCCATGAACATCACACACAGAAACATTGCTAATAGCCTAGCTATTTAGTCAGGCCATGGGCCACCTAAAGACTGAATTAATAAAGGCACATATTAATTATGTGCCTTTGGGACATAATTATGGGACCTTTCCATTGAAAAGATCATAAGTAACAAAATCTAGAGGAAAACAACTGCCTGAAAAGACTGATCAAGCATATATAGGCATCATGTCTACCTACCACAGCCGATTGAATCTATGCTCTAACTCACCACAGTAATGGAACCACCCAAAAGACCAGGGATACCCAACCAGAAATTCTTTCATCAACACACATAGTAGCCACTGTTACTGAAAAAGCTCATACTGTTAGCCAACTGTGCCAGTCTGTCCATTGGTGAGCTGATGATGTCTAAAAGCCTAGTGGGTTTAGCTGTTTTGGGCTACAAGTTACACAGCACCATACTACCTTCTGCCTTGGCCAAACAACTAGACACCCAGGATTTGAGGAACAGGCAGAGGAGAGTATAATCAGGAAGAGGACACTCTCTCCTCACACTCTTTTTTTGGAATAGCACACAGTTGAGAGTATATCCAAGTACTTTAGGGGAACAGAAACCATGCTAGGTATTTCGAAAGAGATTTAATACAAGGAATTGTTACACATATATGGGAAGGTTGAAAGAGTAAAGGATGAATGCTGAGCTAATCCAGAAATCAAGACAGTGCTATGGTCTGACTGTTTGTGTTCTTCCAAACTGCATATGTTGAAATCCTAACCCCCAAAGGGATGGTCTGGGGAGATGGGGCCTTGGACAGGTGATTAGGTCGTTAACAGGATTAGTGCCCTTATAAAAGGAACTCCAGAAAGCTGCCTTCCCTCTTCTACCATGTGAGGGCACAGCTAGAAAGTACCATCTATGAACCAGGAGGTGGGCCCTCAGCAGACACTGAATCTGCTTGGCGCCTTGATCTTGGACTTCCCAGCCTCCAGAATTGTGAGAAACAAATTTCTGTTGTTTATAAGCATCCAGTCTACAGTATTTTGTTACAGCAGCCCGAACAAAGACAGACTGCCTGAAACAGTTATCACCATAGGGCTGTGGAAGCAAAGGGGAAAAGATCTTTGGTTATAGAACCTCGGGGCTAGAAAGAGGAGCCACGACTGGTGGTGCTCCACGGGCTCCCTAAAGGCCTAATGCTCTGATCTCTCAAGAGAGGTCCCACGAAGTTGGTGTTGAGATCTCTGAAAGCGGACACCTCACAGTTGGTGCTTGTATCTCATGGCAGGTAACACAAAGCAGATGCTCAAAATCTTGAAGATAGAGTTGCCAGATTTAGCACACACTCACACACACACACACACAGGCACACACAGGCACACACACCACCACCGCCATCAGCATTACCACCACCAACAGACCAAAAATAAGGGAAATAACTAAAATGGAAAAAAAAATTAAAAAGTTAAATCTGAATTATTTCTGATTGCCTATGCATATATACATTGAAATAAGAGTATCACATAAAACCTGATAAAAATCATTCTTTATCTGAAATATCTGCAATAAGAAGCACATAAATTACCTGCCTCTTTCTTTAATTATACTTCCCTGATGATTTGGCTCTCCTTAAGGATTCTTAGTTTTGCGGAATTTGTTTACAAAATTCCTTGCATTTACTGTCTATGTTTCATTTACATTGTAACAGTTTATACAATGTTCATAGCCAACTTATTCTTTTGCCCACTGAGCATTCATTATTGAGAAAACATGCTCAACGTAGCATTATGAGCTGGTATACCCAATATCTACTGGCTGTCACTGACAGGCTGAATTTCACATGCTTGGGGCTATCAGTGATTTACTGACTTTTAGATGTGTGGTTATTAGAGTGAGTCTGTCACTGGTTGATTTTTCAGACCATAAGTTATCTCTAATTAATGGTAGTTATTTGTTCATGACTTGGGACTTGGACCAAATAATGATCTTTTCCTTTCTTTTCTTTCTTTCTTTCTTTCTTTCTTTCTTTCTTTCTTTCTTTCTTTCTTTCTTTCTTTCTTTCTTTCTTTCTTTCTTTCTTTCTTTCTTTCTTTCTTTCTTTTTTTTTTTGAGATGAAGTCTCTCTCTGTTGCCTAGACTGGAGTGTAGTGGTTCAATCTCGGGGCCCACTGCAAACTCCGCCTCCCAAGTTCAAGCGATTCTCCTGCTTCAGCCCCCTGAGTAGCCAAGACTATAGGCACTTGCCACAATGCCTGGCTAATTTTTCTATTTTTAGTAGAGACAGGGTTTCATCATGCTGGCCAGGCTGGTCTCAAACTCCCGGCCTCAGGTGATCCATCTGCCTTGGCCTCCCAAAGTGCTGGGATTACAGACATGAGCCACTGCACCCTGCCTCATCTTTTCCTTTCTTGAATATAAAAAATCAGTACTTTTTCCTCTGAATCCCCACTTTTGGTCTACCTTCAGCCAAATCTGCAGTAGAGACCATATGGACTTTATTTGCGGAGGTATGGGTTTTAATTATGTTGCGTTTAGGTGACTTAAGATTCAACTACTATGGCAGAAAAATAGTTGTAACTGGCAATATTTTGTAGTTTACTGAAAGGTATGAATAGAGGGCATTTAGGGCATCCTGACAGTCAACAAAGTCAGGATACAGGACACAATCAGTAAATAGAGGACAAGTCCTATGAAGAGAGGACCTACTTGAAGAGGGTGCCTCTTGTTTGGTACTTGGACCTTTGATATGGGACAACCTCACACCTAATGCTTTGGATACTGAAAGGGGGCTCTGGGGCTGGGGTTCACAGTGCCTGAGGACCTTCAGAGGAAGGCCTGCAGAAGCTGAAAAACAGCAAGAGAATCCTCCTCTCTCCCTGCTTTCCATTATCCTTTGAGTACCTCCCACTATCTAAAAGAAACTCAGCTTGTAAAAGCACCCTGGAAATGTAGTTTTCAGCCTTCCAGGCCCCACATCACTGAGATTATACAAGGGTAGGCCCAAGCTAAGACACAATAAATAATTCATTGACACAAGCAACAATACCCTCCTCCCTTTTAGACTTCAGGGAATGGATGGAGAGTTCTCCTAACTCAGATCGAGGACACCTTGATGAACATGGATACTGACTTTGCTTTGGATAGCTCCCATGGTGACTTATTCTTTACATCACTCAGTTTTCAGAGAGGGCTTTGTGAAACAGTGGAAGTTATCAGTGGTTAACCCACAGTTGGTGTGTCTTACAATGCAATCAAGGCTTTCTTTATAATAAATGTACCTTGAATCTTTCTGTTACTACCCCCCTTCCTCTTATTTCCTTTTATTCAGGCTATCAGAATAGCTTTCTGATTACTCTCTTTCAATT
Organism: Rhinopithecus bieti; assembly: GCF_001698545.2. NCBI lineage: Eukaryota > Metazoa > Chordata > Mammalia > Primates > Cercopithecidae > Rhinopithecus > Rhinopithecus bieti. Next base: position 1,537,057 of record NW_016814096.1, read on the forward strand.
ACAGGCTGACATTTGTCTATGTCTTAAAAATATATACATGTCATATACACCATGGAATACTATGCACCCATAAAAATGAATGAGATCATGTCCTTTGCAGGGACATGGATGAAGCTGGAAGCCATCATCCTCAGCAAACACAGGAAGAGAAAACCAAAAACTGCATGTTCTCACTTATAGGAGGGAGTTGAATGATGAGAATACATGGACACAGGGAGGGGAACATCACACACTGGGGCCTGTTGCGGGATGGGGGCGAGGGGAGGGAGAGCATTAGGACAAATAGCTAATGTATGCAGGGCTTAAAACCTAGATGATGAGTTGATAGGTGTGGCAAACCACCATGGCACACGTATACCTATGTAACAAACCTGCATGTTCTGCACTTTTATCCTAGAACTTAAAGTAAAAGAAAAAGAAAAAGAAAAAAGAAAAAAAAAATCATGTCTACAATATTAATCTTCCTAAAGCAATGCTTTCATCATGTCAGTCCCTTGCTTTCCAAAATTCTGTTACAGCATTTTATTAATCACAGAGTATTACCAAACCTCCTTACTTAGCAGTTTAGGCCTTCTGGAAACTTCTGTCTCTTCGACAAACACTTCTTTTTATTATACAAATAATTCATAGTAAAATATAAAGAAAAAATACTGTGCCTTCCCCAAATCCCATGAAATCTTAGTTGTGTGTTTTCCTCATGTAAACATAGACATAAAAAATGTACAATGTGTCTGGGCACGGTGGCTCACACCTGTAATCCCAGCACTTTGGGATGCCGAGGTGGGCGGATCACCTGAGGTCAGGAGTTTGAGACTGGTTAATATGGCAAAACCCCATCTCTACTAAAATGCAAAATTAGCTGAGCACGGTAGCGGGTGCCTGTAATCCCAACTACTCAGGAGGCTGAGGCAGGGGAATTGCTTGAATCTGGGAGGCGGAAGTTGCAGAGAACCGAGATGGTGCCAGTGCACTCCAGCCTGGGTGACAGAGTCAGACTCTGTCTC
>NW_016814096.1:1539225-1541681 GCF_001698545.2 Rhinopithecus bieti
TGGGCACGGTGGCTCACACCTGTAATCCCAGCACTTTGGGATGCCGAGGTGGGCGGATCACCTGAGGTCAGGAGTTTGAGACTGGTTAATATGGCAAAACCCCATCTCTACTAAAAATGCAAAAATTAGCTGAGCACGGTAGCGGGTGCCTGTAATCCCAACTACTCAGGAGGCTGAGGCAGGGGAATTGCTTGAATCTGGGAGGCGGAAGTTGCAGAGAACCGAGAGGGGCCCAGGGCCCCCCACCCGGGGGGACAGAGTAAGACCTTTTTCAAAAAAAAAAAAAAAAAAAAAGGAAAAGTACAAATGTTTTTTAGAATGATTATTCTTATATTATTCTACAACTTGTATTTTTAACAAATTGTGAAGTATTTTCCTTCTTAGGAAATATTTACTTACATTATCATTATTAATGACTATAAGAGTGTTCCTTAATGTGAATGCATCATATTTTATTTCATCAGTCTCTTATTGTGAGAAATTTAGAAATTTTTATTATAATAATGCAGTAATAAATACCTTTATGCATTCATTTTTTGGGAATTGTTTCAATGAGTTATGCTCACTGCATACATTTTAGGTGTGGCATTGCTGGGTCAAAAGTTGCAGAATTTTTAGTTTGTCACATATTTCTAATTGGCTCCCCAAAATAGTTGCAGACAAAATACTGAGTTCCAGATGTAGAAGTAGTATAGACCACATTCTCTGACCCAAATATAGTAAAACTAGAAATGAATAATAAATATGTAATCCCCAAAGCCCAACCATTTGACCTCAAAAAACAAGTAAAGGCATCCTTTTAAAAACTCTTTGGTCAAAGAAGAAATTAAAACTGACATTACAAAATTATTTGACAGGAATGACAACCAGAATGGCATATAATAATTTTTTAAAAATTTTCTGCCAAAACTGCACCTACAAGCAAATTTAAAACTTAAATATTTTCTGTATTAAAAAGAAGAAAAGTAAATACACAAAGCATCCCACTCAAGTCAGCAAAGAACAAATATACTTGGGGGAAGCAATATATAGGTAAATTAAGGTAAAGGCAGTATGGAAGGAATTGGGGGTAGGAAATAGTGGAATTGATGGATACGTTCAATATCTTGCTCCGTGTGTGTGTGTGTGTGTATGTGTGCGTGTGCACGTGCGTGTGCTCAAATGAAGACGGACCACGTGAAACATTCTCATGTTTTGCTGACAGTTCAGCAGGCAAGAGAAACTTGACATTCACAGTGGGATTAACCAGGATAAAATCAGTCTCAGCAGAGTGTCATGAAAGCACAAATGTGGAAGTGATTAATTTAGTGGAGGGCGGGCCAGTGAAGGAAAGCTTTGCAGAGAATGTGACAGCTGAGTTGAGCATTATGGGATGGTAGGATTTTGCCAAGCAAAATGCTTGTAGAGAGAGAGTGAAGTCTAGGTGTGGTGGTAACAGTGGGGGATTGTTTTTAAAATGCTGGAATTGTTTTTCATGCCTAATCAGTTCTAGACATCTATGGGACTATTAACTATACAGCCTTATCGTTTTCAATAATGTGCTTTCTTTTAGAGTTAGAATTCTTTTTATTCAGGCAATCTATTTTTAGAGCCTGCTTTATATTTGTAGCAATTATGATGGAAAATGAACTTCCTAGAAATTAAATGTGTCATTTTATATCTTATCTCTAATGAGCTGATGATGTTAGGATGCAAAGATATATTTAGTACCTACTTTATCCTATGAAAAGAATATATCGCATGGATCTAAGTGTGGTCAAATAATGGAAAGTCTGTTAAAGCCATATGGAAGTCTTTTCATTAATTTTAAATATTTGGGAATCTATCTGTTGACTATTCCATGACTAAGTTACAGTATTTTATATAGTAAGTATGCAATAGGAAAATAAGGTATATATAACTTCTCTTTCCAAAAGATATTTTAAAAGTTATCTTTGTTGTTATGAGTTTTTTCAAAATGCAAACTTCTGAATTTCTATCTTGAGGGATTCTATCTTGAGGGAAAAGAAACAATAATATCATCTCACTATGTGTATACATATGTGTGAGATGTATGTTTATAAAAGCATAGAAGAACAGAAAAAGGTAGCTGTTAAAACTGGTGCCCTGGGGATGGACAGGGGGAGATTCTAGAAAAGGTGAGTGAGAAAAATAAAAGGGAATGAAGAAACATGATTAGTTCTTTTTATACATTTGTGTTGTTTTATTGTGGTGGTAACTAGTCATTTTATAATTTTGGAAGAAGAGGTATTAAAGCTTTTGGAAATACAAGACAGTTATGGTTCAGGAGAGCAGCTCTTTGCCAATGCTGGGTTGGTTAAGATATTTGAGACCAGCATCTATCATTTCACAACTACTATAGAGTGCACTGGCTACATTGAGACTTCATGGTCCCAAGCTTGCTGAAAAGGGTGAACCTCAACACTAGGCTGGTCTTTTTTTTTTTTTTTTTTTTT